>NC_030433.2:2000000-2045000 GCF_001660625.3 Ictalurus punctatus
CGGAGCCCCCCCTTCGGAGTTCAGCACAGTTAGTAACGCTCCCATAGGCAGCTGTTTTGTAACATTTGGCAACAGATGCCACATTCTGCTCTGCGGTTATATAGAGTTCTGTTTGTAGAGTCAAAGGTTTACCTATGTGCTATACTCTAAGCCCTCAATGTTGTGTGTTATGTTTTTAGGGATGCACTGATTCGATATTCAGATTCAGATTCAGTATCTAGCCCGAAACACCGGATCAGTATCAGTTCAGATTTGATATATTCCGGTCTGTTCCACTGTTTAATGCGTTCATTGATTGCCACAATACAGAATATACACTGCACTCATCATATCAAAATCAGCGGGCGGGGGTTGGGGGAACGGGACTGGTGCAACTCTTAAGTACTAACCCTTGTACGCGGCCGTGCAATCTTTCCGAGCGAGGTTTTGACGACTTTTAAACTACTTCACTTACTCGATGACCCGGGACCCCTGGGACGGTTGGAGCCAGTGGCGGAATTCCCTGCTACGTCATCGGGACCTGCCGGTGGTCCTCACGACGGCTGTAAGCACACAGCGTGTAGTAAGGAAAACCAGCTATAATCCCAGAGCTGCTTACTCTGAGCAACAAGACAGAGAAAGTTCATACTGATAAATAGCAGTAGCTGTCAGTGATCGCTAATAAGGCTAGTAATGAAAGCTAGCGGGTGCAAACGAGTAGACCTGGATGCAGCCTGCCGGACGGGGAGGGGCTGCCTGTGTAGCTCCGCCTATAAGACTTAGAGGTTAGGGGTCGGGTTAGGGGTCGGGTTAGGGGTAGGCATCGACGTCATTACACTGCCACTAACCAGTGAGACCAGTTATGGGCGAAACGACACGCAGCCCTGTCACGTTCTGCAGGCTGGAGCGTAGTTCTGTAGCGTTTCACTAGAAAAGAACTTGCGATATCTGTATAAAAATAATAATAAAAAAATACCCTCACCGCAGCAGAAGAGATGAGAGGAGACTATCAAAAGCTTTGGAAGAAGATGAAGGGGGAAGATGGTTGTATGACGGTGGTATTTATTTTAAATTCTGCTTCATTGGTCACTTTTTGTGTTTACTGGAAGTTGAACACCGCATGAATCAGGCGATCGTCATTGCTCCGCGGGAGTACAGTCGGAGATTTGAACATCCATTGCCCTCTGCAGTCGACCTGTGATTAAATCTGATTTAAGAAATACATTTCGAAATGTGTATTAATTTCCTTAGCCCTGTCTCTGACTCACCTCGCAGGACAAGCACAGGAACTCCGCTGGAATGTCGAGCGTGTGGGAAGGGGGTTGGGTGGTACATACAGGGCGCTCCATTTGTCTTTCTGACTGTTTGCAGACGTTTCAGGCCGGAGACCTATGGAATTAAATTTGTGGCAAAAAGTATTCAAGATTCGAGCAAAAATGTACAGTGAGAAAGAAGGAAAAACAAAAAAAAACCCCAGCCGAAACTGAAAACATGACACGCGGTGGGCAAAAATTTACCATGGCCTTCAAATAAACAGCATTCTTTCTTTTTTTTTCTTTTTTATTTTTTCAACAGTTTTTCTAAGCCTCGTCTTCGCTAAACATGGTTTAGCCAGAGTTGCCAGAGTTTTCATTTACCCTCCTCAAGTTTACGTTCGCCATTCTGATACAAACCTCTCGTGTGGGCGGGGCTTAACAGCGACATACCGTCATCGGCTAGTGAGATTGGGATCGACGGCTCCCTGGACCCGGAAGTACAGACCTCAGTGGTGTGAAATTCGGATGCGGTTCTGTCTATAGTTACAGCGTTTATTCTTGGTAGTGGAAATGACTTCCTTCCTTCCTTATTTAGTTAGTTTGTAAGTTTGTAATTAATATTTGAGGTTTGAGTAGTCATATTATTATTATTATTATTATTATTATTTTCCTCAGGAGCGTCTCTACTTCCACGTCAGGCAGCTGTCGATCCCAATCTCGCTAGCCGACGAGAGTGAATTTCCGCTAAGCCCCGCCCACACGAGAAGTTTTCAGCCAGAATGGCGAACGCAAACTTGCGGGGCGTAAAGGAAAACTTCGGAAGCGTAATCGGAGTGAAATCCTACGGAGTGAAATGTTCTTCCGGGACCTCGGTGTAACACACAACACAATAAAAAGATACACAAAAGACTACAGACAGCGCAAAAGAACAGTTACAGTACAAATAACCTAGGAAAAGAGATGCACTGGACAGTCCATTATGCAGTACAGGGCACGACAGGATATACGGAGGACGACAGGAATTTTTCAATTTTCCCTAAAGCTCATCTGGTGCACAGAATTGTTGTCTCCTCTAAGGAGGATGCGTGCTCCGCGGAGTCCTCGTGTAACAGAATCACACGGTCTTTACTTGAACAAATACAACAAACGTACTGTGCAGACTTGAGCATCACTCAGCGGCATTAGTAGAGCAGTTAAAGATAATAATGACGGGTTATCGTGTTCGAGGAGTTTTCCCATGCGATTTTAAATGATGTGAAACCCCTGGAGTCTTGTTTGTAGTCGGTAAAGTTGTGTATGACGCAATATTGGGTTGTTTTTTTTTTTTTTGCATTCCAAGCTGATCCTCTGTCTGTGAATTCATTTCCTGCTCGACAGAGTCTAGTGGTGGTGTTCTAGCTGTTGGATCTATGATGATTTTAGAAATAGGTTATGTAAAGGTTGGCCTCGTTAAACCTCCGCCTGAGAGCGTTGCTTGTTCCTTTGTCGTTGTGCAACAAATTAACAAGCCGTTGGTGTTGCATCACACACATTAAATAAGTGTTGGCATGTTGTTTTATTTATATATATATATATATATATATATATATATATATATATATATATATATATATATATATATATATATATATATATATATAATATATTATTGCTGGGGTGGTGTGATGTGCTGTTTGATTCAAAGTTGGTTATTTTCCAGTACTGGCATGTCTTGAAGTGTTTTACACCCAAAAGCAGTTTGCTAATGATGACAAGTTTGTTTAACGGATGATGATGATGATGATGATGTGCGTCCATCCATCCATTTGCTCACTAAAAGTACTCGCTTTTGTTGCCAGCGGTTGAGACGTTAATGTCTGTGCGTGGAGTTATTTCGAGGGGACGGCAAATTGACACTGTTACACAAGCTGTCCACTCACTACTTTACACTGTAGCACAGTGTCATTTCTTCAGTGTCGTCACACGAAAAGATCTCATCAGATATTTACACAAATGTCAGGGGTGCACTCACTTTTGTGAGATACTGTAGTCCGTCGTCGGGCCGCAAGAATATTTGTGTGTGTGTGTGTGTGTGTGTACACGGACTGCTTTAATGTCGCACACTCGCTCTGATTAACATTGTGACACAGATCGTGTGTGACAGTTTGCGATTAACTCAGGACAGAGCAGCTGGGAGATCTGCCAATGGGCCATAGTGGTGCGTGCGTGTGTGTGCGTGTGTGTGTGTGTGTGTGCGCGTGTGCCTGTGTCAGCCTGGTCTGAAAAATGGGTCGTGATTTTCCTGAATGCCGGAGTTTAGAGAGAGGACATTAACTACGCTGCACACTTTAATAAAAAAAAAAAAAAAGAAGGAGTTTTATGAATTTAGAGGTGAGACTTCTCGTTCAAGCATGACTCCGTACTGAGGGCTCAGAAGCTTCCACCCCCCCCCCCCCCCCCCCACCCCTTTTTTTTTGTTTTTTTCTTTTGTGACTTTTTCATCCAAGCGAAAAAAAAAAAACGTTTGCCATTTAGAGTGTCTCGCATAAGTATTCACCCCGTTCGACTGCCTCACAGGCTGGAGCTGTAAATGTGTTACAATGGGAACGGAAAACAAACTCCGAACGCGGGCGTGCGAAGGGGATCTACGACTAACCTTAAACCTTTGTCCCGTGCAGGGATGGACTTCCCTGTGGATGTGCTGGAAGCCACGAATCACGGGGAGCTAGAGCGCTCGGCTCGTAGCCGCATGAATGAGCTGCTTTACACTGACCCTGACCACGCCCACAACTTCACACTGCCCAGTGGGAAGAAGGTAATTCTGTTCTATTTATAGTAAAGCAAATCCTTAACGAGGTGCAATACTGTATGATCGTTTACCCGCTTTGTGCCGATGTTGGATGATGTACGCGTGTCTGGGTTTATTATATCCGTCATATCCATTCTTGGAAAGTTATGTGTCACTGTCTTGTAATTTAGATGCTCTATGGGAGGTAAATTTGGGAACTGGTAGGATGCATTTATATATATATATATATGTATGTATATGTATATGATGTATGTATTTGATAAATGCTAAACATTCTACAGTGGTCTGTAAAGCTGCAGTTACCAATGTCAGATATCTTACTAATTCCTGCTAGACTTGGCAAAAAAAAAAAAAAAAAACAATGGCCGGGAGTACATTCCTTGCTTCGATTCCATGTTCTCTATCCAAACCCGTCTCCAGAGCTCCTCCGTCTACATCTGTGCACAATGTAATGGTGTGATAACGTTAGCCGTAGAGTATTTGCATGGTCAGGACTTCCTGGTACACGTAATACGCAGTTCACAACGAGCAGCCTAAAGATATGCCCAGGTCTCCGAGTCCGATGTTTGCACGCGTAGATGTATGCGAGCACAACGCCCGCTTGTATCATGCTCCTAGTTATACAGAACAAAACAACCCGTCTTTCCACTGGTAAAGCATGTACTTCGCCTGAAAATGCAACTATAGTGTGCTCCAATGTTAAACACACCTCGGGATTACCGATTAAAAGGGCTGTATAACCTTGTCTTAGTAGGTGTACCAGTGGTTTGCCTTGATCGCTTGTACATGTGTGGCATTAAAGATGAAAAATGGACACTTTTACATAACAACGCATGGCAGTGTTCTGAACGGGACAGCAGTTTAAGAGTGGGCGGGGTGATATCGGTACGTACCAAAAATATACACCGTCGTTATCGTTGCTCATTGTACGTACTGTAATGGTTTCAGGTTCAGATCAGCCTGTCCAGTGTGGGCTTTGTTCCTCTGTATGGAGCCAATCTCCAGCACAAAGTCCTGGCTCTGTTCGCCCCGCAGGACCAGCTCACAGGTAACGACGTGGCTTTATTCACGTGTCTTGGATTAAAGAAATAGCTACCATACATTTGCTAATAATCACGGAAGGTGAAATATGTTATCATAGACCATATAAACCTTTTGAATGCATCCAACAAGGATATTAATATGTTGATTTGAATATTTCTTTGAAATAACCTGAGTGACTACTGAAGTGCGATTATCATGACGGTAATCACGCAGGAGGTTCAGCAGTGTTGGTGGACGAGTACAGAAAGTAAAATGACAGCAAATTTGACTCGTTTTCGCACATTTTTCTTGAAATTCGTTTCTTTCCCGCTCTAGCCGTGGCTTTGTTTTTGGACAATCAGTGGTACTCTGTGGAAGATATCCTCAAAACAGCAAACTCCAGGCGAGAAGGCCTTGTCAAGGTAGGGCATGGCCTGCACTTGAGCAATGATTTGATTGGCTTTCTTTTGCTTCCTCCCCCCCCCCCGCCCCCTTTTTTTTTGATTATTTTTCAGGCCTTATTATAGAAAGTTTTTGGTAAAAAAAAAAAAAAACCCAACAATTATAATAATTTATTTATTTCTGAAATTATTTAGGCATTATTTATTTAGGTCAATACTTACTGAATGTCAGATTGTTTTCTTTACTCGTTATTTTGTATTTCTGCGTCTTTTTAAGTTCTGTTAAACATTGTGTCAATGGTTGTATGATGCATATGAGAAAGCAACGCAGAGAGATAAATAGTGGTGTGTGTGTGTGTGAAAGAGAACTGAGTTCTATTGTGTTGTTTGAGTTGTCTTCAACTTAGATTTGCATATGCGGAACTATGGATTCGTTTAATCCTAGGACTGGTCCTGAACCACAAAAGCGTGCACTCTCTCACACACACACACACACACACACACTCATACTCTCTCTCTCTCACTCACTCACTTGTTTTCTGTGAGCCTCCAAAAGCCGAAGAGGACGGAACATGTTACTGTGCCAGAGAGAAAGTTGTTCCAGACTCACTGAACACATCAAATTTGCATTCCAGCAAAATACATTATATAAGAAATAATGCACATTATATAAACCACATCGTTTTAGTTGGGATCTACAGCGTATTGTTTTCAAAGGTGCAGTTTGTTAAAAATCACAATCCTGTAGTCCTCATAAGTTGCCTTTTAATAAAAATTATCCGCCTGGGTATGGAAATCATTTCTCAGGTCCTGAAATGATTTCCATACCCAGACAGATCATTTTTATTAAAAGGCAACTGATGAGGAAAATGTAGCTGGTTCGTGTCTTCACCGCATTGCATTACGCTGTGATAATATGCGTAAAAGAGCTACTTGTATAAACTAATAGGGTTTAGGAGCTGAAGAGACCATTCCGAGTTCCCACGAAAGGAACTCTGAGGGCATTTTCTCTTGTTTATTTTCCCAGTTGGAGGTCAGAAATGACCATTTATGACCCCTAGTCGAATGCAGTTAAGTTAAGTTGAGTTCTAGTGTTGATATAAAATGATCTAAAACTATCGGGAGGACAAAAACCGAACGAACAGAACGTGATGACGTCCAATCATCTTTGACTAGACTGGGTGTGTGGTATTCAACCCGGTCTAATAAAGATAAATTTGATTCACATTTACAAAATACCAGTTGGCACTAAACTTCATTACCTACACTTTAATACGAGGTTCCCGTGTGCAAATCCGAATTATTAATGATGAATAAGGTGATTGTCAGTGGAATTTGCAGACACTTTTTTTTATTATTATTATTATTATTATTATTATTTTTTTTTTTTTTTTGAAGTGTCTATTTGTTCATTCGTTTTTATTCTTCGTTGCCTCCTAGGTGAGGTCTGTGGGCGAGCGGATCGTCCTGTATGTGTTGAACCGCCTTGTTTACCGCACTAGCGAGATGGGAAATGGAGAGATGCCCTTCCTGTGCCACAGTGAAAACGACTACGCCAAAATCCTCTGGAAGAATGGCCAAGCTGTGGGCTTCTACTCGGTCAAACCAAAAGGTCTGTTTGCCCTCTTAAAACCCGTTCGGTAATTTACACTCCGAAGCCTCTCTGGTGTATCGTGAACTCCGTCTTACTTTGTGTGTCACCCTGATGTACAGCATTGTATAACGTAAACACGGGGTAGGTTTGTGTGGGTGGAAACGCCATGTCGATGAGAGAGGTTATGAATGAGGAGAATGTCCAGGCTGGTTTGAGCTGACAGGAAGGACACGGTGACTCAAATAACCACTCTTTACAACAAGCAGAAAAGCATCTCCGAAAGCACAACACGACCAACCTCGAGGTGGATGGGCTACAACAGAAGAGGACTACATCAGGTTCCACTCCTGTCTGCTGAGAACAGGAACCCGGCACTGCAATGTGCAGAAGGTCACCAAAAACTGGCAGTGGAAGATTGGAAAAACGTCACGTAGCCTGCTGAATCTTGATTCCTGCATGTCACGTGGACATGGTCGGGTCAGAAATCAGAATCACCAGCCTGAATCCATGGCCTTTTGATTTATGGCTTTTATGGCCACGATGTACTCGTCTCATAACAGCTACTTCCTCCATGATCCTGAGCCACAGGTCATCCCCAACTACTTCCATGAACATGACAGTGAGACCTTTAGGATCTGGTAGAACAGGAGATTCACAGAACCAGGGGTTCACAAGATTCTCAGTCTTGAGAAGAGATATAACAATATCACAAAAATCTGTTTCAATGAAAAGAAATCTTGTATTTAGTTACTGAAATATACCATGTATTGGCATGTTTCATTCATTCGTTCTGTTTCTTTACTGCGCCCCCTGCAGGTAGCGTTTGTAATAACTTTTTGAGGCAGTGCTACTCCCTTCCCGTCATGGACACCATATTTGTGAGGAAAGCTCACCGGGGAAAAGGCTATGGGCTGCAGATGCTGGAGGATTTTGTGGATTCTTTTAACGAGGATGAACTTGGCCTGAAGTACCCTTTGTCTCCAGCTATGGCAAATGGTAAGAATTTTTTTTTTTTTACTTGAATATTAGGTTCTGGAATGATATTAATTAGATTTATATAGACTTTCAATTTCACAACCAAGCAGACCAAATGGGAAAATTTTGTGGAGCAGGCCAGAATATTTTAACGCCGATGGATTTCTACAGATGACAGATCTATAATATAGTGGTAATAAAACGAAATAATTAGACGTTAGAATTGTCTGTAGACCCGGACAGTGACTTTAGCTTTATCCTCTGTTCTATGATCTCTCTGGAATCCTGGCAACAACTCAAAAACATCAGTAAACACAGTAAAAAGTCTAGGGATGCACCGAGATGAAAATCCTTAACTGAAACCAAAACCGAATATAATGAAACACTTGGCTGAAGACCGAATACCGAATTTTTTTGAACATTCAGGAGAAGAAAAGAAATTTCCCTTTCATTTTCTATTATTTACAGACCATTGGATTTGTGTTCCTCTCTGCAGTGTGTAGGCATTATCTGGACCGTTACCCGGCTGATATAGACCTGTTCTGGGAGGTCGAGGGTGTCGGTGGCCCCTACCAGAGGACCAGAGTGGCTTATAAACTCAGCTGTAGACCATTGAGCGGTAAATACTTTGATTAAAGCCATCAGTTCAGCTTCTTAGTTTTACAGTCGCATTAGTTATTTGCACCTACTAGAGCCATGATACGGCAAATTTGTGGGGAAACTGCAACTGTTGGCCTAAACATCTTCAAATACAAAAGGTTACTATTTCGAAACCAACCAATTAGAAACCAGTAAATTTAATCATTCATCTTAGATAGAAGACCCTAGCTCGTTAGAAAGTCCATTAAATTATTATATCATTTAGCTAACAACATTAACAGACCTGTCTTTTTAATCCTCCGAACATGTCTCCAGGGAAACGTATGATTTATTCATAGCGATCACCTTTCATCGACTTTATTGCTAAGGTGATTTGGTAAAGCTTCTCAAACACCCGATTCAACAAAATAAACCTTCCTAATGAGCTGACAAGTTCCAGACTAGCAAAGCACTAAACCTGTAGACTGCACGAAGTCTAGGACTGTGGTTGAGAACATGTATATGAATGTGTAGCTTCGGTTCAGCGCAAGTATGACACGAGTAGTCGATTGACACAACCATAATTGCGTAACGATTTGATCGCATGAATATTTGACTTGTTAATGGATAAAGGTCACTTGTATGGTTTGTAATGAAGTAGATACTCATAAAGATGGCCGTGAAGAGGATCATGGGCAAAATGGAGATATTGTGGAGGAATCGGAGGAGACCTGTCTTAACATCACGGTACGTTTCATTTTTAGACCAGTGACTGTAATGCTGATGGCTCAAACCAAGAACTAAAATATTCTTGCACACATTTGAATAATGCACCTAATATTTGAGCAGTTGGATTATGTTCATAAACTGAATCTATGTTGAGGCGGTTCATGGAATTTTACATCATCATTAAAGGGGTCCTTAGCTGCAGAAAAATTCGAGAATCCCCGATATTACAGTGTTAATGTTAACTGGAAGGATGGCGCAGGAATACGAGGATTAATGCGACTCTACTGGAAAACAAGGGATGGAATATAAAGACGAATAAACTGACCCAGAGATATTATGAGCCGTCTTTATGAATATACGTGCATTTTTATTCGGCGTGTCGCAACTCACCTTGTCCGTTTGTTTTCCCACAGGAGGAAGTTATTGTCGTCAACAAGCATCGTAAAGTCCCCGAAGGTATGTAGATTTCCGAGGAGTACATACTTATGGTTTGCATAAGTATGTACCCCTTAAGCATTTTTGTAGAGTTACAGCCTGGAACTGAAATGGAATTTCATTTGGGATTTCACATCACCGGGCAACACAAAACAGCCGAAGTTATTGAAGTGTCCACTTGGGGTGTAAAGATGCATCAATGCTGCCGATATGTACAGTGTTCGAGAACGAGGCAGATATTTTAGCTCTATTTCCGGTTACAATGACACCTCGGGAGCTCGTTACGTTTCATTCGATCAAATGTTTTGGGAGAATCGATACCTTTTATGTATTTATTTGTTTCTTTTTAAGATATGATGAACCTGTAGTACATTTTTGTATGGACTATTAAATATCTCGCATCAGTTTTTTTCACTTGTTTAGTTCCGTTCATTCATAAATGAATATGGTTGGGCATTGTTTGCATGGAGTAATTTCTCTTCATGCAAAATTTTGTTCAAAATATTCCGAGAATCGAAAAGCGAATCGTGAAGCCGGTATTGTGAATCGGATCGAATGGGGACCGGGGTGTATCGTTACACCCCTCGTATCCCCCCCTTGGTTGCGTCTCTGACTAGCAGGTCACTGACTTTAAGTGCGTTTCAGTTTCAGGTTGTTACGCTACAAAATGTGGGAAAGTTCAACGGCGGTGCGTACGTGGACACCGCGCGTGTTTGTATGAATCTTTAAATCTCTGTCTTTCTGAAGAGATAGACACGCCGATCTCCACACGCACCCGGAGCAGTGAGCACAGGCGGAAGAAGCGCGTTCGGGTCGACGAGGAGGCACAGGGGATGGATAGCCAGCCGGAGAAAATCACCAGGTCTCTAACACTCATCTGTAGAAAAACAGGAGGCAGCTCCATCCTCTCCTCTTTCTGTCCATCTTTTCTTTCGGGGTCTTTTCAGGGTCAGGAATTTTGCGGGATTGGTATTTTCTTTCTAATACCGGCCAAGCTAAAATAAAACCGGAATGAGACATGAGATTAATCATTTTATTTTTCAATAAAATGCCGCGAACGTGCACGTTAATTAACAGATTATATTGTGATATAGCTATACCTGTGCTTATACATGTGCAAAAGCTCTAAAGTATCAGCCCCGAAGAGAATTTGAGCACATTTTGCCGCCACATCCCGTCAGGAGGATGATTAGAGAGGCGAATTTTTTTCTCCCATGGATCACAGCTAGAGATCTGCAGGAAATGAGGTCACCAAGTTTCCATATCTACAGTTAGACCCCACCTCCAAGCCAACAAACTACTCGTAAGGCCTGCCAGAAGAAAGCCTTTTCTTTCATCTAACCCACGGGTGCAAAACATACCCGTCTCGACGATGCCGTGTAGCCCGTAGGCCAAGAAACGGAAATAGAATGCAGTAATGTTATGGAAACGTAAACTATTAGCCGCACACAGATGCAGTTGCTTATATATCCACTAGAGGTCCTCTTGTCAGCGTCCTTAAGCTATACTGTTGCTAATGATTACTTGTAATCTTTGGGTGTTTCCGGCGTGACGTGAAAACGCAGGTATGTGAAAAATGTCTCTTCCAAAGAAACGGAAGGTGGTATAAATAAGTTCAATTTGAACTGTTCTGATTGTTCTCGGCCCGCCTAAGGTGATATTTTATCCCATATGACTTCCCCACCCCTGATCGAACCACTAATATAAGTGTGTGTAGTTTAATATAACTAATATAACCTGTCTTTACCAAGGGTGCCAATAATTCTGGAGCTGACTCTGCTGGAATGCACTGCCAGTTTTAAGTCATCGTTTTTCTAACGTGTGTTATTCGAGAAATTCAACATAGACCTTCTCCTCTAGGAGTGTTAAAGACAAATGAGTAGAAAGGTATCCTAGAGTGAGAGCAAGCGTGGATTGGTTTATTCGTTTGTTTCGATCGCGCAGGTGAGCGATGAAGATCAGGGTTGGGAGATCTGTGGATCTGAACGGTATGAATGTGTGATTACAGGATGGAGATGGCAGAAGAAGAGAAGAAGGAATTGGTCCCTGCTGACGGTGGGGTAGTTGAACCGGCGCCCGAGGCTCCTACAGAGACACTGGTACCAGTGAGACACGCACACACGTACACGGGTTTTTGTTCTCTAATAGCCAAAAGGTCAGTTGAAGATTGAAAAAGTGTTCAGCGGTCCAGTTTCGGTGAGCCTGTGCCCACTGTAGCATCGTATTCTTGTTCTTGGCTGATGTGTAGCCCGTCAGTCGCAGCGTTTCATGCGTCGTGCGTTCTGAGATGCTTTTCTGCTCATCACTGTTGTGATTGGTTGGGAGTGGTTATTTGACTTACCATAACATTCCTGTCAGTTCAAACCAGTCTGGCCATTCTCCTCGGACCTCCTTCATCAACAAGGTGTTTCCACCTACAGAACTCGTGCTCACTGGGTGATTTTTTAAATTAATTTATTTATTTTTGATTATTTGTTTTGGTTTGTTTGTTTTTCGCATCATTCTGTGTGAAATCTTGAGACAGTAGCGTGAAAGTCCCCGTGGATTTGACGTCACTGATGGTGCCAGACAGGCTAAGTTTGGGTATTTCAATCATGCCATAGTTTTAAGTTTACACCCCCTCCCATTCTGATGTTTGATGTGGACATTGACCTGTATCTGCATGATTGCAGAGCATCATAGCGCAGTGGTGGCTTGGCGGTTAAGGCTCGGGGTTACTGATCGGAAGGTCGGGGGCTCGAGCCCCAGCACTTCCATGCTGCCACTGTTGGACCCTTGAGCAAGGCCCTTAACCCTCTCTGCTCCGGAGGGCGCTGTATCATGACCGACCCTGCGCTCTGACCCCAACTTGTAAGAATGTAAAAAAATTTCTAAATTATATTCATTCATTTGGCTGGCAGTTTTAGAAAGCTGATTTAGGGAAAATGCATGATGTTGCTTTATATTCTTAGCACATCTTGTCCGTTTGACATTTATCGAGGAACTCGGGGTTTTTTTATTTACGTTGGGCTTTTAAAAAGCAACGTCGTACTTGCTTTTGGAGATCAATCAATTGTTGCAATATAAGCAGAACCCGTACGTTAATGACTGACGCATACCGCGCGCTCTCTGTCTCCCTGTACTGCAGACTGTGGAAGCGCACGGCGAGCAGGCTGAAGATCAGGAAGAGGTGAAGGAGGGAGCAGGAGCGGTGGACGAATCCGCCATCCTGAACGGCACCGGCAGCGAGGAAGAAGAGGAGATGGAGGTCGAGGAAGAGGTCGAGGAACACGCAGCTCCTGCACAAAAGGTCGTACTTACACAATTATGATCCTAATACATAGTATTCATTGCTGTTATATATATATATATATATATATTTTTAAAATTCCGTATGCTATTGAATGCTATGCTATTGAACCGAAACGTTGACGTTTACAAGATTGTATTAGTTTCTGCTAACTGTTGGAATAAACTCTGTAGTTTACACGACTCTAATACTCTGTTCTGCTGGATGACGCTCAGACTGTGGACACTCCAGACGAGCCAGCTGCAGAGCAACGGGAAGCAGCTCCCGTGGTTGAGGATAACCAAGAAATGGAAGAAGACACTAGAGCTCATGTGCAACAAAAAGAGGATGATGGTCCTGCAGCTGAGGAGGAAAGGGTTGCTGAAAATGGACAGAAAGAAGTAGATACACAAGGAGCTCCTGCAGCTGAGGAGAAACAAGAAGTAGCTCCTGCAGCTGTGGAGAAACAAGAAGTAGCTCCTGCAGCTGAAGAGGAACAAGAAGTAGCTTCAGCAGCTGTGGAGAGACAGGAAGTAGCTCCTGTTCCCAAGGAGAAACAAGTATGTCCTGCAATTGAAGAAGAAGAAGAAGAAGCTCCTGTATCTGATGAGGACCAGGAAGGACCTCCTGCAGCTGAGGAGAAACAAGACGAAGCTGCTGTAGCTGAAGAGGAACAGGAAGCTGCGCCTTCAGTTAAGGGGGAACTGGAAGTAGCTCCTGAAATAGAGGAAAATGAAACATCTGCTGCTGCCGAGGAGGAACAGGAAGTAGCTCCGGAAACTGAGGATAATGAAGTAGCTCCTAAAGTGGAGAATCAGGAAGTAGATTCTCCCGCCGAGGAAACTTCATCTTCACTTGCCACTGATGCTGAGGGAGACCAAGGACAGGAGGAGGCTATGGATGTAGCGAATGATATCGACGAAGTGACTGACACATCTGAACAATCTTCTAAGGAAGAGGAGCCTCCTGGAGAGAAAGACCACGACACGCCGACGGTGGAGGAGGAGGAGGAGGAGGAGGAGGCAGCTGAAAAGGAGGATGAGATGGATGAAGACGGAGAGGAAACGAATGTAAACGAAGCTTCAAGGGTTCTTCGGGGAGCCAGAGCCAAAGCGGTGACTCCAACCTCCAAACGCACCTCCAAGAAACCGAGCAAGATGACGGTGGAGGACGAAGAGGAAGAACGGGGAGAGGTGAAGGCGGTCGGAGACGACAAGGGAACGAGCACGGAGGAAGAGAAGGTGACGACGGAGGACGAGGCAGAGCACAGTTCAGAGGAAGAGGAGCAAGTACGGGATCCGCCGGCGATCGACAAGAGGGTGTTGAGGGGGAAAATCAAAGTGATCCAGACCACGCAGAGAACCAGATCCAAGCGACGTGGCAAGATGTGAACACTCACCACACACACACACACTCGCTCACTGAATCTCCCGTAACATGCACACATTTTAATAACACACATGGGTTATTTCAAATGAAAGGTTACAGTAAACAAAACAGCACCGAACAGCCACTAGTGAGGTTTAAAGCCTGAGTGTGTGTGTGTGTGTGCAAATGTGTGCATGTATACAGTCTGTATAAACACACACACACACACACACACAAACACACACACACACACAAATGAGCTTAAACCTGATTGGCAGGGTTTTATAGTGCTGGATTTTTATACTGAGGTTCGGGGTTTCAGTGATTCACTAACTGTTCTTCTAACTGTAACTAAGGCCTTTTGTTAGCTCACTTTTTATTACCGAAACAAAAAAAAAAAAAAAGAAGATATTTTGTATAAAATATTTCAGATCTTCCTGTCCTTCCTATACCAAACATTCACTATTAAACCCAATTGAGCCATTATGATTAATGCTCTGTACGACTGATGCCTTTGTTTCAATACTGTTTTTTTTTTTTTGTTGTTTGTTTGTTTATTTTTTTAAATAATGCCCTCGTCCCATCGTCTTGGCAAACTCCCCTTCGCCAAGGTCGGAGCTTGCATAGTCAGGATTATGTTACAGCGAACGTCATGACCTTGAAAATATTACGGCTTCAGTCAGAATCACTGATTTGTCGGTTCGATTCGCAGTGACGCGTCTGTCTAAGGGGCACGTAAACCGTGTCAGTAAATGAAGCACTTGCGAATGTTTTGGATTTGACTATAAATGACAGTATGAAGGATTTAAAAAAATAAATAAATAAATAAATAATGTTACTTAAGGGCGCACGGTGGATTAGCGGTTAGCACGTTCGACCTCACACCTCCAGGGTCGGGGGTTGGATTCCCACCGTGACCCTGTGTGTGCGGAGTTCGCGTGTTCTCCCCGTGCTCCGGGGGTTTCCTCCGGGTACTCCGGTTTCCTCCCCCAGTCCAAAGACACGCACGGTAGACTGATCGGCGTTTCCAAAGTGTCCGTAGTGCATGAACGGGTGTGTATGTGATTGCGCCCTGCGATGGACTGGCACCCTGTCCAGGGTGTAGGCTCCAGGTTCCCCGCGACCCTGAAAAGCATAAAGCGGTACAGAACATGCATGGAGGGAGATGTTACTTAAGTTCATTGCTCAAAGGATTGGGCATTTAGCTTGAAGTGTATCTTCAGACACTCTGAACTGAACAGATAAATGAATCCCCCAACGATGCGTATTACTCAAATGTGACGAAGGTGTTGCAGTAATGTCGTATTATCTTGTATCGGTTTATCAATGGCCTTTAATGTGATAAAAAAAAAAAAAAATTGTTATTTTCCTGCATAATATAACAATACAAGTCATTTTTTTAACCCTTAGATTAGTAAAAGCGCATTTTAGGTCATATTTTAGTTTCTGTATTGTATCTTCTTGTGAATTTATTTGTTTGTTGATTCCTCTAACTTGCGTTTACCACTTGAGGGAGCGCTAAGGGTAAAACACACACACACACACACACACACACCCACTCCTGATGGATTTTCCTACACGCACCCAGCTGGCATTTATAGTAGAAACTTCTCTCAGGCGTCCCAGTGTGTCTGTACGAGCCTTGTTTTGGGTTTACTGTACCTCTCACCTGTGTCGGATCTATGATCACTGTTACTGCACTCACGACGAACTGTTGTACGCGTCTAAAAACCCCATTCAGATCTCCAATATTGTACACAAGTAAACATTTCAAGCCCGATGCCCTTTTTATTGTGAATCTATATTTTTTGTGAATTCCTTCTATTTTGCTATTTGTTCCAAATATTACCCGAACCATGTTTTACCGATTTTTGTCCGAATAAATCGTGATCGTTTATTCTATTATTTGGGTTCCTGGATCCTCGTTCGTCCTGCCTTTATTTCATTTTAAGTAGCGGTGTTTCAGTTCGATTCCGATTGACCATGTTGACGTAAACGTCTGGCTGCATAATGCTCCCTCGTCGGTGTATCAATCACATTATTTATCATTTGGATCCAGTGGTGCTTGAAAGTTTGTTAGAATTTTCTACATATCTGCATCGATATGACCTAAAACTATGACCTAAACGTCTTAAAAGTAGACCAAGAGAACCCAAGGAAACGACTAAGACCGAATATTATACTTGGTCATTTATTTATTGAGGGAAATAATCCAACATTACAGGTCTGTGAGGGGCCCGTCCCCTGTGAGGGGCCCGTCCCCTGTGAGGGGCCCGTCCCCTGTGAGGGGCCCGTCCCCTGTGAGGGGCCCGTCCCCTGTGAGGGGCCCGTCCCCTAAACATCTAAATTCACCAACCAGGGTTTTAATGTTGCTACATTTTCAGCTTCAATAATTAAAAAAAACAACAACCCCATTTTGACCTGATTATACATATATATATTTTTTAAATTCACTTTCGTACTTATTTTATTCTTTATTTATTATTTTTTTTCTTCATAATCACGTTAGACGGCTAGTTCCAACTGTCTGATAGTGAGCGGACACGGCGTTCGACGAAGAAAGATTACTCGCGTATTAAAACGATGACCGAGCGACTGTTCAGAGATGAACGCTTATTCAATGTCAATAAATCAGGTGTCCCAATCAATCATAAATCCAAGAAGACTGACTGACATCTTCCCATCGTGGTGAGGTGAAAGTGAGGATCTACTCGGCCAGTGTCACGCGGGTGCTGTCTGTAAATTCCTCCACAGAACAGTGTGTGGTGCACTTGAGCGGGTTTCAGGCTAAATGAATCTAATTTGGGTTACTTATAAAATCGGAACAAATAACTGATCATATTTCTGCTTCTAATATTCTGGTTTTAATGAAACACCAGCGACCCCCCCCTCCCCCACCAAGGTAAATTTTTTTTAGGGCTTTTAATGGGGGTCCCTTTACGCTTACGGGGGGTCCGGGACCTCCCCAGCCCTCCCTCAGTTCGAGCACTGGTTCCACATCACCATGATAATTTCTTCAAGGTTAACACTGATGCTCTAGAGCAAGTTGTGCGTCATGTTTAGGTTATAATACACCTTTCTCTCTCTCTCTCTTCTGATAAGTAATTTGTATTCTTGTCTTGTCTTTATTTGTCTTTATTTTGTCTAGCTTTTCCAATGCCTCACGTCTCTGTCTGATGCTAATTCGTCATTCAAGTTATGTGCTTTGGTGTCTGTTCATAAGGGTTAACTTTGCCACTCTCTGCCTCTCTATGCTCAGAGAATTCAATTCAATTTGATCTGTATAGCGTTTTTGACGACGGACGTCGTCTCAAAGCAGCTGTACAGAAACATATAAACACGGGATGGAGATTTTAAGTGTGTGAATTTATCCGTATCGGGCGAGCCGGTGGCGACGGTGCCGAGGAAAAACTCCCTGAGACGATATGACGAAGAAACCTTGAGAGGAACCGGACTCAGAAGGGAACCCGTCCTCATCTGGGTCACGACGGATAGCGTGAAAGTAAAAGAAAGTTCACTAAAGGAGACTCGTATGTGGTAATCGCAGTCCCAAGGCCATCGCAGCAACCGTAGTCCCGGCAACCACAGCACAACTGTTCATGTGAAATTGAGGTCCCAAACCATTTCCATGGTACTTGAAGTGGCACCATCCAACGCAATCTCCAGGCTGCACCGCTTGGCGCCGTCCTCAGTACCAGAACGTAGCCTCCGGTTGATGAGAGCTCCATGCAGAGGTGGGGCTTCAGGATGGATCAGGCAGGTCCGGAGAGCAGAAAGGGTCAGGATCACTGGCGTCTCCGTAATATAATGTGTGGCTCGACTGAAGGAGCGAGGGAGAGGGAGGTAAAGAGAGGAAGAGATCGTGTACTTTGCATAAAAGGAAGTCTTATTTATGGTAAGCTTGAGTAAACAAATATGTTTTCAGCCTGGGCTTAAACACTGAGACTGTGTCTGAGCTCCAAACACTGACTGGAAGGCTGTTCCATAACTGTGGGGCTTTGTAACAGACAGTTCTTCCCCCTGCTGAACACTAGCTGTTTCTTGTTAGACTACGCACTGTTTTTTTTTTTTGTTGTTGTTATAAGAGCTTCTCTTTCTTCTGGTTCGCCCCTGGTTTTCCCGTCCTATTGACATGCTTTCATTTCAGCTCAGTCTTGTCTTGGATTTGACCCCCTTACGACTTGCCTTGATCCCGGCTACTCCTGATCTTGGACTTGACGATAGCGATCTTGACTACAACCCTACTGTTCACTGTGTTTTACTCTCGCTATATTTAAAACCCCTTACTGCGACTAGTGGAAGATGAACCCTCGGTTCTTTGAGTCCTTCTGGAGACCGTTATTAGTTTACGGAGGGACAACTGTAGTGTGTGTGAGATTCAGCGAACGTACGGAGCCATAGAGGTGATCGTAAACTAAGACACCAGTGTGAAATGGTGCAGAAATGATGCAGGATGCAGAATATTTTGACACCAACATGTTACAACAGACGTCAGATCTGTAATAGAGCGTTGTAATCCGACGTGATCGACCTGTTCTGTATGGACTGGACCCGGACAGTCACTGCACCTTTTATTCTCTGTTCCACGATCTTCTCCGGAAACCTGGCAACAACTCGGAGACCTCGGTAAAGCATCTGTAAGAGAAGATCTGTTTACCGCTTCGGCGTTCGAACTCTCGTGTCCAGCCGACCGTGAGTTTAACGACGGAGTTTCCGCATTCGTTCACGTGGTAGAGATTGTGACCCTGGTGAAGCGTATGCCCCAGAGTGAACTGAAGTGCTGGTTAACAATGTGCCAGTGTGTAAAATGGTAAGTTGACGATTGTATATCATTCCCCGTGTTGAATATCCGCAAGTAGTGTTTACATACACATGTGTATCGGTGCATTCAGTGTAGATTACTACAAATACGGGCCTACAAATAATTGTGCGATACTCGGAAGTGGGCCAGTGCGGCTCCTTATATATTAGGTATTTGTACTTTATTTACAACGGTGTTGTCACGATAAACCTGTCTCACTGGTCATGAGACTCGTGTGATTTCATCTGCGGGAAATTCCTCGTAATTGGAGATATGAATGAACAGAAACTTTTCATTTTTGGTTGTGAATATAGAGCACCCTGCGCCGGAAAACAAGCTTCGAGAAAAACGTAATATAAATAAAAACGTAAATAATAATAATAATAATAATAATAAATCCAGTTTTGTGTGTTTTCACTCTAGTAAGTAGGTTTATAAAGGTTTATATTTTTAATTTCCTATTGACCAAAATGGTCATTTCTATCTATAGTGTCTTGCCTTAAAAATAAATAACTGAGTAAAGTCTTTTTTTTTTTTTCTTCTTCATTATTGAGCATAGTGCATTCAAGATATTTTTGGAGAAGGAAAAAAAAGAGCCCCTTTTATCTCCTAATCTATAGACTATTAAAATGTTCTTCCTCTCTGCAGTGTGTGGGTATTATCTGAACCTTCACCCAGCAGATGTAGACCCGTTCTGGGAGGTGGAGTGTTGGTGGCCCCTACCAGAGGACCAGAATGACCTTCATACTCACCTCTAGACTCCTGAACGGTAAATGATCATATCTGTTCAGCTTCTATGCGGCACAGTCAGCTCAGATATTTGCACCTGCTAGGCATAACACGCTGCCACACACTGTTTGAGCTGAAACTGCACATTTTGGCCTGGACATTTTCATATAAAGTGTCCGAATTTTCTGGAATTTTTGCACCGAATGACATCAGATCTTTAACCAAAACCAAATGATGCATAGAAGGGACCCTGCGTGATCAAAGAACACAACACACTGTAGTATACGAATTGGATTGAGGATTTTGCTTGCAGAGCTTTTGATATCTTTTACATAAACTAATAAAAAAAATTAGAAGTTTATCACTGGCTAAAGCTGGAACAGCTCCTCATGGAGCTGGTGCCCTATGTAGTGTGCTATGAAGGATGTATTGGGGATTTCAAATAGGGAATTTTTTTATGTAGTATGCAGTATATCATTAGCCTTTATGGGTTTAAACAGTCGATTAACTGTTATATTAGTGAAGGCGTATTTATTTTCGGTCATGTTTGTTTATCTGAGCCTGTGTCTCTCTTTATTCATCACCCAGAAGTGAATTCATTTCTTTAATCATTTCTCTCACTGGCCACACGAGGGAGCTCTAAGGTTAAAAGACTGACATTGCTGCTGGATTTTCCTGAACATACTGTACATCCATGGCATTTATAGTAGAAAGTAGAAATGATTGTCAGGTGTCAGACTGCGTGTGTATGAACCTCGTGTTGGGTTTGCTGTACAGTTCACCTGTAAATGAGAGTGTCGGACCCATGGCGATTACGTTCACTGCACTTCCGACGAAACCCACTTCAGATCGCACACAAATGATCATCTCATTCCTTTTATCAAGTCAAGTGTGAATCAATATTTCTGTGATTTTTATTTCTGTAGCCAATTATTATTTATATATATATATTTTTTAAAATCTACATGGGATTCGGACATTTCTCGCCATCCTCATTCATCCTGCCTTTCTTTCTTCGACTGACCGTGTTTATGTAAACATCTGGCCGTGTTTGCTCAATTACAAGCTTATCAGTTATGTTATTTCTGATTTATACGGATGGAAAAAATCAGAATCAGCGTTGTGCATCTGTTCCGTATCAGCACAGGTCTTTGAACTGCGTGAACGTGCACATATGGAGAGGAGGTGAAAGGATAATGTGGTGCCAGTTTTTGATGAAGAAAGGTGTGTGTGTGTGTGTGTGTGTGTGTGTGTGTGTGTGTGTGTGTGTGTGTGTGTAAGGCAGTTCGTTTTGTAATTTTTAACAAAAGCCCCCCAGCTGCTCAGTCTCCACGTACTGGCCCTGGTTCACCAGAACTGCTTTCATCCCTTTTAAAAAATGTGTGTGTGTGTGTGTGTGTAGGTTCTCCCCCATATCTGAATGCAGGAGTGTATACATTTGTAGTATCAGCTTGTGTGCAGCTCATCGTATCTGTGTTGGTGCGTGTGTGCACGTGTGTGTGTGTGTGTGTGCTTTGCAGTCGTGGCTGATTAAGCATGGCGCAGGGTTTTTGTGTGTAATTAATGATGTGTCTTGTGCTCTCTCCCCTGGTAAAGGCTAATAGGATTTCCCTGCCCTGGGCTATGGCACTGAGAGGAGGTGCAAACAGAGGAGAGAGGCGGGGGGGGACAGGAGGAGGAGAGAGGGATGTGGGGAAAAGGGGGAATGATTTCGCCCTGGTGAAGAGAGATGACTGACTCCGTCTGAGGAATGTGATGTGAGAATCTCATTGACTTCCTGATGAGATGGGGGACAGCGGGGAAAATCTGGCCAAAACGAAGGCACCTTTATCGTCTTTAGAATTCAAAACCCTAGACCTGTATTGTCCGTGCACATTCAGGATATCTGACGGTGCGTGTGCTCTCTCTAGTGTGTACGACTATGCTATGTAAGGGATTAAATACTGGGGTGTGCAGTTAAAGGTACTGATCGTGTGGCATGCAGAGACTAACAGCACAGACAAGTTAGTTACTGTTATACTGCCATCACTTACATCATAGAAACTATAAACAGTCGCTCCATCACCAGCCCATCTTCCGTCTCTGGAAGTTAATAAACTTACCGTAATAAAGCGCCGACACTGGAGACTCCTTACAGAAATTCACCATTTCAACGAGTAACCATTCTCCATAAATATCGACGTTGTTTTTTTTTTGGTTGTTTTTTTTTTTAAACTCTGTTTTAGTTCTAGCTTTTGATTATGTCGAACATAATACTGTATATTAAGCCATGACATCAAAGCGTCTCAACTTTCCTCTGATACTCGTGATCTGTAACCCTTCTCACACACATTCAGTGACATGTAAATCACATGTTAATAAGTCAGATAGACCCTTGCACTTTCAAGGGCTTGATACAGTATGTCACTAATATAACAAACAAACCCCGTGGGAAAGTTAAGATCAATTTGGAAATGTGTTTCGAATGAATGAGGGTCAGAATTGTTTGTTTGTTTGTTTGTTTGTTTGTTTTGTTTTTTGGCCCATGGCTCAGTTAATTGAAAAACCTCAATGGCACCTAAACTGCATAGAAAAGATCTGTAGCTGTAACCCACGTTTCATCGGGCTTGAAGCCAAGCCATTATTGAGAAATTCATCCATTTTAAAAGGCAGATTTTTAAATGAAATCTAATGAAAGCAAAAATTTTTTTTTTTTTTTTTTTTTTTTTTTTTGCGCAAAAATGCATGCGAGATCTGAGATAATGTTTAACGGATGACCTTTTGTTCCTCTGACACAATGTAAAGGACAGATATTTCTGACAAAAGGAAGAGAGAGAGAAAAACGAACAAAACAACAACCCTGGTAACTTTTAATTCTGTGGATGTTTGTATGTAAATTCTGAAACTAAAGAGCATGAAAGGAAGTACTGTTTCTGTATGTTCAAGAGCATATTTGAAGAAAAAAAAAAATCATTTTCTCTTGTTTTATTTTCAGGTTTAATTGATCAGTTGTTTGATCCATGCATCCATTTTCCATACTGCTTAGCCGACACAGGGTCAGGGGGAGCCTGGAGCCTATCCCAGGGAACTTGGAGCGAAGGTGTGGGGACACTCTGGACGGGGTGCCAACCAATCACAGGGCACAATCACACACACTCATATACTATGGACAATTTGGAAATGCCAATCAGCCTTCAATGCATGTCTTTGGACTGGGCGAGGAAACCGGAGTACCCGGAGTAACCCCGCCCACTTATTTCATCAGATATATATATAAATATATATATCTTTCAAACAGTATGTAAGCTAATGTAGCTAGGTACAAGTGTCAACCAACAGTGATATTCAATGTAACCGCACTCTCGCTCATGCAGTCTTGCTTTTAGACAGCAGTTCTTTAAACAATAGATGAATATAGAGTAAGACGCGATGTGGCCAAATGTTCCGTTTATTTTTGCTCCGCTAGTGGAAATAAATCCCAACGAAGCCACACTTACATTATAGCATGTTGGCTAGCTAGCTCACACGGATTTATACGTCCCCGTTAAAAGGTGCTTCTGGTCGAATTGGCGTCCCTTCTTCATTTTCATCTTCATCTGATGAGCCTTCATCGAAGCCAAACGAATCCTTTGCCATATCTGCCGTTGGTGTCGCTAACTCTACCGTAGTGACGGTTTCAAACTAGGAAGAACACAGAGTGGGGGACGCAGTGACACCTCCCAGTGCGTTTTTAGTACACTCTTGGAACGCCGCTTGACCGGTCGAATTTGTGGACCAGAACTAACTGTTGTATAAAATAGTGTGCTTTTAACTACTTTTATCGACTTTAATCGTGGATTACGTGGATTAGTTCCATTTAGATGGGTCGATATGGAGGTCATGTGGTAAAAGTGGTGAGGTAAAATGCGCGAGAGAGAGAGAGATGAGAGCAAGGAGATGATTGGAGGTTTAAGAGATCAAGGGAAGGGACTTGGAGATGTAGAAGTGGATATGTTAGGGGAATTAAATGGAAGCATGATGGAGATATTACGGTGTAGGACTAATCTGATATGGTGGACAGGTTCTGGTATAAGATAGAGCGTCTAAGGATTTCTCACCTGCCTTTCATATCTAAATTTCTGGGAAAAGTTCTAGCCTCCCAGTTGCAAGCACATCTTGAAGCTAATAATCTCTGTGATCTGGTTTTCGGCCGCTCCACAGCGCTGAAATGATCGATATTGATACTGACGTTAGTGTATATAATAAGAATTAGGTCTAGGAAATAGTGGCGATGTTAATGTATAGAATGGAGACCGGACATGTTGCGGTATATTATCAAGCGTCCGTAGGAGACTGTGCCAGTGGTGGAGATGGTATGGTACAGGATAAAAGGGCTGGAGAGGTTAGGGTATCCACTGAAGGGTCTCGGGAAAATAAAGTCGTTAGGATATTTAGGATGGTGGTTGGAGGCGACTATGATTCTGAGGAGCTGATAGCGTGAAAGCACAAATGGTGTGAAAGAGAGAACAAGGAGGTGATTTATAGCAGCAGACTTTCTCACTGAAGCACAACAGGGAAATCCATTCTAAAAGCGTATCAGTGATGATGGCCTTTAGGCTGTGTGTGTGTGTGTGTGTGTGTGTGTGTGTGTGTGTGTGTGCGTGCACATACAAACCATGAAGACAAAACATATATTAGAGTAATAAAACGATAAACACTTTCAAAGTTGCATAGCTGCCAATAGCTCCGTGACCGGAGAATGACTTCTATCTTTCTGTGTGTGTGTGTGTGTGTGTGTGTGTGTGTGTGTGTGTGTGTGTGTGTGTATACATGCACTTAAATGCTCCTCATAGCAGTATTAGTAATGCGGCCTCTCTTCTCTCTCCCTTTGCTTTCCAATAAAGTCATCTGCCTCTTCTCAGACCGTACCCCAGGGACCAAACAGAGGGAAGGAAGACGGGTAAATAAACGGAGGCGGTAATGGTGCAGCGGCACTGACGAGCACGTCCGACTCTGTGTGTGTGTGTGTGGAGGCCCTCGGCACCCCTCTCACTTTACCCCTTATGTTAAAGGCAGTCAGGGGGAAAATTGGAGGCAGCACAGCTCTCTGCAAGCACACCTGAGACTGGGAAAGGAGGGATGGAGGGGGAGGAAAGAGAGAGAGAGAGAGAACAGAGAGGAGAATAAGAGAGAGAGGAGCTGGAAAGATTTAGAAGGAGAGAAGAGAGGAAGATCAGATGGAGCAGAGGAAGTAGGGGTGGTATGGGAGACGATAATGGTGCAACGGAAATGCGGGACACAGTGGAAAGATGGTAGAAAGGGAAGGAGAGGTTGAGTGAAACAGAAGAGGAAGGACGGGAAGGAGATGGGAGTTTGGGGGGGGGGGCGTGTAAGCAAGAGGAGACAGAGAAGTGCAAGAGGGATGAAAGAGATGTACAAGATGAAAGGGAGATGAGATGGAGCAGAGAAGGAAGGAAAGGAACGCTGCGTGCGAGATGGAGGAGGGATTGAGGAAAGGATGGTGGAGTTGCAGAAAGATTTTGGGAGACATTGAGAATACTGAGGACAAGGGATATGAGATGAGATGAGGTAGGTTAAGGAGGAAAAGCTGTAATAGCCCTAGTAGTACATTAATAGCCCTTGTATCAGTGCGGTGGTCTCTCAGAGGTTAAGGTTCTGATCTACTGATCCGATTGTCGTGTATTCAAGCCCCAGCTCTACCAAGCTGCCACTGTTGGGCCCTTGGGTAAGGGCTTCCAACTTCTCTGTTCCAGAGATGCCATATCATGACTGACCCCGTGCTCTGACCTTAGCTTACTAACAAGCTTTATACAAAGAATTTCACTGTACTTTATTTGTATACACTCACTAACCACTAAGAACACCCGTATCTCCGCATTCATGCAATTATCTAATCAGCCAATCATGTGGCAGCACTTCAGTTAATGTTCACACCAAATATAAGAACGGGAAAAATAGGATCTCGGTGACTTCGATTGTGACATAGTTGTTGGCGCTAGATGGGCTGGTTTGAGTCCACAAAATGGTGCAACCAAAATAATGATAATCATAATAATAATAAAATCCAGTGTGCATCAGTTTTAGGGGCAGTAATGCCTATTGCCAGTCAGAGGAGAATGGCCAGGCTGACAGGAAGGCTACAGAGTGGTAAGAAGAAAAGCATCTCGGAATGCTCACAGCGTACCAAATCATAAGGCAGATGGAATACCATGGCAGAAGACCACACTGGGTTCCACTCCTGTCAAGACAAGAACAGGTATCTGATGCTAGAGAAGGCAAAGGCTCACGAAAACCGGAAGTAACAGGTGAAGATTAGAAAAATAGCAGGTTGATGTTTTCTTCGCAATGGGTGCAAATAAAAACTTTGAATCAAAGTCAAAATGAATATGCTTCGCTATGAAAAAGAGAGAAGTCCAGTGATGAATAGAATATTGTTCAGGCTTATATTATTCTATAATATAATAAAGCCCGTGTAGAAATAAGACCTTCCGCAGACGTACGTTGATCAGCCATTAATAAAACCCACCTGTTTAATATTGTGTGCATCCCCCTTGTGTCGCCAAAACGGCTCCCATCCATCAAGGCATGAACTCTGAAGACCTCTGAAGGCGTGCTGTGGATCCTGTGAGTTTGTCCAGCACGTCCTAGAGATGCTCGATCGGATTGAGATCTGGGGAAATTGGAGACCGAGTCAACAATTCCTGAACGATTTTTGCAGTGCTGCAAGGCACATTATCCTGCTGAAAGAAACCACTGCCTTTAAGGAACACCGTTGCCATGAAGGGGTGTACGTGGTCTGAAACAATGTTTAGGTAAGTGCTACGTCTCAAAGTAACATCCACATGGATGCCAGGACCCGTGCGTTTCCCAGAAGAACATTGGAGGCTGCAGCCTGGAGATCGCTGAGGACGGTACCGCTTGAAGTACCGATAATAGTTTTGGACCTCAATTCCACATGGACGTTCTCGCTGTGGTTGCCGGGACGACGGTTGCTGCGATGGCCTCGGGACTGCGATTACCACAAACAGTTTTGCACTCAGGTCTCCTTTAGTGAACAGTAAACCATACCTTCATGTACAAACCATAATGAACTTTTCTTTTACTTTCACACGACCCGTCGTTACCCAGACGAGGACGGGTTCCCTTCTGAGTCCGGTTCCTCTCAAGGTTTCTACTTCATATCATCTTAGGGAGTTTTTCCCCGCCGCATTTCATATTTCCACAGCGTTGTCAGAAAAAGAGGGCTTACATAAAAATAAATCTGGAAAACGGGGTAAATTTCGGGCCTGTTAAGTCATAAATCATAGCGGCTCTGGTTCTTCTTTAATTCTTTTTTACACAGTGCTACCAAGATGAAGAGGCTTCTTATTAGGAGCTCTACTCATCCTTGACTAGGATTTGGTTGCTATAGTGACCGCTTAAAGTGAGATTTAATTGCTAAAGTTATGTGAATGAGCTCGACTTATCTTAGAGGTTTCTGAAGCTGCCGGCAAGATGGGAGAGTTTGTTTGTAAGGCACGTGACCTTGGTGTTAGACGCTGAGATATACCGTCTGAGGATTCACCGAATGTTAAAGAATGCGGGCTAACATCTCGGCGTGATCCGTAACGCTTCCGCGAAATGTCACGCATTTCATCGGTACCACACGTGCGTTTTCCGAAAGAAATATGATAAAAATTTCTTGTTTTTGGATTTAGGAATTTGTCAAATAAATGAGGAAAATCTAATTGTATTATTCCATGATTCCTGCAAGATTCTTGTCTAGTTGTTAAACCTCCATCCATTGAGTACATTTTAACCGCTTAATATATTTTTTAAAAAATGTTCTTAGGTTTAAGCATCGCTTCCATTCAGATCCTGAGAATTCAAATCCCGAGACTTATTTCTTGCTGGAAGCTCGGTCTGTGGCCTCCTGGCAGAGGTAACCTGTTGTTTAGCAGAACTCATCAGTTACCCAAAGAGCAAAACCTTATGCTTTAACTCGGGTAAGTGCAGCTGTGACAATATTTTCTGGTGAGTTCTACACGTTATACACTTAACTATGGAGACTTCCGAATGGGAACAGGAAAATCCTTGATTTAGCAAACAACAGCATGCTTGCAGATGCATTATAACGGAAATGAACATCAAATCATTTTAAAATCTCTGAATCGCGTTTGTTTATAATTGAAAGTGATGGATGGCTCAACGGGATATTGTGATAAATAGTGAACAGAAAATTATACATAATTTAAAATATATATATATATATATATATATATATATATATATATATATATATATATGCACAACGCCGTTGACTTCGCAATTACGATCGGTCACGATGTATTGAAAATGCACATGATAAACGCTCTCTCAGTTGTAATTCAAATGACGAGTTCGTCTCAACGTGCTCATTCTGATAAGTTATTGTTTCTGTAGTAACTCGGGGAATTGCACGGCGGACACGCACAATCTCAGATTAATAATAAACAGATGAATAACATTCTGCTGTTTAACAAAGAAAAACACCGGGCTCAACCAGGGGAGAGTCTCCCAGACAGCGGAATTTGTGCTTTCTTGTTTCTTGGTAACATGAAAAGCGTTTCCATGAGAAGACCGAGGTTCTGCTGAGAGAATGAATGTTTATAGGTGCTACAACATATAGGTTTCAACATCAAATGTTACTGTAGATGGTTAAAAAGTACGTGGCCTTCCTTCATAAATTAACGTCATTCGTCAAAAAAACAACCAAAACCTAGTTATTGTAATTACTGTTGCATAAGAGGAATAAAACATCACACCACCCCATTGTTGATTATATTCTCCTAACTGCACATTCTGTTTTGTTGTATTCCTCACTTAAGTCTCTGAAGTGTTCGTCTTTCTTTGTGTGTGTGTGTGTGTGTGTGTGTATCTATGTTTGTATGAGGGTGTGTGTTGCTGTTCCTGACCTCCAGGAGGTGCTAATCTACGGCCATCCTGAAGCACAGATGCTGCTTGCACCCTCCCTTTGTTTCTCTTCCTTTCACAGTGGAGAGAGACCTCAGCTGTTTGAGGAGATTCCCCATTATGGCCTCAGTGTTCTTTTGTAAATCAGTTCCATTAAAAGCAAGGTAATGAAACAAAGGTTAAATGGAGTTGAACAGCGCTATGCTGCTGTAATGGCGCCCAGTGACAGATGACTATGTTGGGGCTGGGCTTTCAATCACCTAAAGATGTGTGTGTATTATGAATAAAGGCCGATATGTGGATGGGGGGGGACTGTTAAAATATTACAGAATGGCAGAGATAAGATGGAAGCTTGGTTGGATTCCGCTTTAACGTGACACAAGTTTATTCAACTATACTCAACTATAGCAGTCACTCCACATTTAATGCTCGGTATAGTTGTAGGAAAGAGAAATTCAACCAACAAATATGTTCTCATCTCACGAGCTCTGTTTCTGTCCACATATTTTTGTGCAAATTTTTTTTTTGCGCTCAATTCAGGTGGATCATTTTATTTTTTTTTTATTCGATAAGCAGACATGCGCATGAACTATGATGGAAGCACGTTTACCGAATACGTTCCTCGATGCGCATCAAAAAAAAAAAAAGTCATGTGACTTTGCCTCGACGAATCATTTGCTCGGATAATCGACTCGGAAAAGTGAAAACATCAGAGAGCGAGACGCTCCGGTTTCCCCCCGGAAGTGACGGTTTTGTCCTCTTGAACACGTGGGATGGAAACGGTGCCGCATTCACAAATGTTTCATGTGACGTTTCAATTCTTCTGCAAAAGTTAAATTCGCAACTTGGATGGAAACATAGCTAGCGAAAGGTAGAAAAACGGTGGGAAAGGTAGTACGGCTTATCTGTGAACGGCATATTTTATACTGCCATGAACGGTAAAGGTCACACCTTGAAAAATAATAAAAAGCCCATATCAGGGCTCATAAACAGAATAAAAAAACGCCGTAAAAACCCGGTATTATAACGTGTCCGTTCTCCTGTTGCTAACTCCAGCGTAATGCTTCGAAACGGGTTCGAAAATGTGGTCATTCAGTTCCTTTCGCGTTTGTCTATTTAGAAGTCGAATGTAATACTATAGTGGATTTGGGAAACTCTTAGACTCGGCGGAAATCGTGTGACTTTGATCCAAAAACATTTGGCACTTGGGAGGAACATTGTACTGTACATAATAAGCTGTTGGGCTACATGAAATGGGAAAAGAACATTATTAACCAGTGGCAAAGAGAAAAATTAAGTAAGAAAGCAATTAAGGTTTTTTTGTTTCAAAACAGTTAAGTATGACTACTTTTTTTTTTTTTTTTTTTCCCCCCAAATGTTTTTATTCTTAGCAAAACACCACGTTTCAGGTTTTTTGAGTCCTGCCATACACAGTTCCTATTCAAAATGAATGGCCTTCCACTTATTTCCCCCATCTTACACGGAGCCTATGTTTTACACGACGGCAGGATAAAGGTGTTAAGTCTTTCCGAGATCTCTGTAAAGATTGCACTTTTTGTCGATATGTAGATGTTAGTCGTGAGTTTGCGTTTCCATCTTCTCGTCCTTTATATTTAGATGTTTTCATGTACCTTATCTCTGTTTCCAGAGTTTCCAGCTTCGCCATCAATGAAGCCTCGGGAGGACCTGTTACTTTTAAAAAAAAACACCAACCAAAAGTCTTTAATAACTCAAAAATTTATAACCGACTTCTGTCTCAACATGAACCCTCATTCGGAAGAATCAAAACAGCATGGGAGGACGAATCGGGAACGCTGTTTACAAAAACGAAGGTGGGAGGGTGCAATAGACAGGATACATACAAGCTCAATATGTGCCCAGCTTTGCCTCAAACAATTTAAAGTATTGTACATTTTTCAAGCGCTTGGCTAGCTGAAATCTATCCCAGATTTTGTGACACTTATGACAGATGCCAGTACTCTCCTTGTAATTTAATCCACATGTTTCTCCTCTGTCCAATGCTGCATAGATTCTGGCCTGTCTACTTGATCACTATGTCTGCAATTCTTCAAATTAAAATTGATGTCCGCCCCGGTATAGCAGTTTGTCTCGGTACAACACAAAGCAATTAGATACACTGGATACGTCTTTAATAAACAGGTGCAGTCTGTTACTCCTTTGGCCTGTGGTATTAGGAGTCGGAATATTCTCTTTCTGTGTTCTCTATACAGGAATATTCTCAACGTTTTCTATATTCTATGTTATTTATTAGAGTTGTTCATTTGTCTCCTGGTAGAAGAGGTACATTTCTTTGATTGTATTAAATATAAATGCTTTCCCTAATTTCAAAAAAGAAAGAAAGATGAAATGTAAAAAATATCAGCCTTCAATCTGTAGTTATTTGTAGCTACAAGATTTTTTTGTACCCATTACACTCGTGCTTAAATGATTCATCTTCGTTAACCATTTAATCCTGGTGATGGTTGTGGTGGATCCCGAGCCAATTCCAGGAAAACTAGGTTTGAGTTGGGAATGCACTTTAGATGGGATCAGGATTGAACCAGGGACGTTGGAGCTGTGAGGTAGCCCTGCTGCACCACTATGCCATGCATATGCCATTTGCCTGGTCAATTATGCCACCTACAATGAATGGTTACTACAGGACTATTAATATTAAAACATACTGATTGCATACCGATGAGGGCAGCTGAAGCTCGTGTACCCGAACGGATTAGCCGAAAATAGAGAGATAAAAGGAGAAATCGCATAGCACAGAATATCTTTTTAGTAGACACTTTGCATGTTTAACTCTTGAAACCACAACTGGGTTGGGAGCAAACTCTGTGTTCATCAAAATGTTTATTGTTTTTCAATGAATGAAAACAGATCAGAGTTTTAGAACATGGGGGGGGGGGCAGTCAAATGGAATGATCTTGGACAAAGAAATAAACCAAAACGAGTGGGCTCAGGTTTAAAGTTCACTACCCAATTCGCAATTTATTCCGAATTTCCGAACAAATGCACTCACTGGTTTCTAGCCGTTTGTACACAGACCAACAACCTTTGCTAGTCTGTGAATAATAACAAAAGCAAAACTGGACAAAGCTAACAGGTATGAGCACTAATATGTACGATGCCATACCATAAAACCGAGTCCATGCAAAAACCGATGGCGATGGAAAGAATTCCAGTGTTTAAAACTGGTCTGTTGAACCGTAGAAAGTGAACGAAGAGATTGTGAGCAAAGAAACAACATGATGTCCTTGCAATGTTTGAGCCACATGACAGTTTCGTTTTCCTGCATGTCCATGACCTTGAAACATCTTTTCATCCTGCTCAGAAGAGCGCCTCTGGAAACCGGAGCAAATAGAGCCAGTGGGGTTTGTGGGATTTCTTAAGGGATTGGGTGGGTTTCTGGTGCTAAACTTCCAGTCTTGTGTCCTGCACCACATCCCATTTTGCTCCCTATTTATCTGTCCAGAAACCCCAACCACCCCTACCATACGGTATTTTCGCCCATCTCTTGCCCACTGTAGTTGGCATTGTTGGCCAGTGGGTATGGTGGACTCGGTCCTGTCCCAAATCCGCCTTCACCCTGTGCATTCGGGTGCAACTCTGGGCTTGGTGTGTCATCGTGTGACATCACGTCTGTGAAGCGCTGGTCGTCTCCGGAGCCCGAGCTGAGCAGGAAGGGAGCCTCGGCAGGAGACTGAGCCTGAGACGAGGGTGGACCATGAGGGAAGAAGTCGTAGTTGACGCCTGTGCCATAGTAATCACCCTGGTACTCTGGAAATCAAAAAAAGTGGCCACTGATTAGAGATGCTTTAGATTTGTTTGGTGATTTCATTTATCTTTTTTCTTTAAATGATATATCGAATCATATGGCTGGTCGATTGTCTAGCTTATGAATTAGCTTTATTTAATTAGAGTGTTTTTACATCACATTACGTTATGTTTGTCGCCATGTATATGCAGCACTGCTACCCTCGAACAGAATTATACTTAAATATATTTTATAACTAAGATTTGAAACTCAAGATTAAACCTATAAATAGAAGATCAGACACTTTATTCAGCTGCATATTACCCAGTAACTCCATTAGCACTTCAGTTGTTAGCTAAAACATACTTTGTAGCATAATCAGTTTTTTTTTTTTTATGTCAAAATGGTGAGCACAAGCAAATATAACGTGATATTCTAAAAATAATATAGCGAATGTCAGGGGGGAAAAAAACCCAGCAGATGTGTGTCTGTGGAAAGGTTTGTTGTGAAAACCCGGAGAGACAAAAAAGAAGGCTGTGATCTTGGCAGCAACAGAATGCTTAGCATTGAAAACCCTGAGAATTTGGTTAGCATTGCCAGATTCAGAGGTTAGACAGGTTTCTCTAGACAATAAAGCTATCGGAATGGTACGCCTCTATACTTCTTATATTTTCAAGTCTACGATATGCATTTTTCTTTGTCCTGTAGCACCCGCTGCTGTGTGTTAGTTTTGGCCTTAGGCTAACTATATGTTGTTGTTTTTTTTTTGCTAGTTTGTAGCAAAAGCCTGATGTGAAATCATGACCTAGAATATTTGTTATGCTCGAAAGCAGAAAAGCAGTTCACAGGGCAGGTAGACATCACCAATTTTTAGCTAAATTGAAACGTCCATTCTCAGCATGGCCACGAGACATGCTGCTAACTGATATGCTAGCGCCGAGATATGCTAAGAGTGCAAAGACTTCTTAGCCAGGCCAGAGGGTTTCAGATAAACCTTAGCAAAGGATTTAAGAATATAGTAACAATAAGTAAACATGCCAAAAACTCTATTTGGTCTGGGTCTCTGAGGTAATGTTTTAGAGGCAGTGCAAAAAATTTTTTGAAATGATTTATACAAAAATCCAGCGTACAATATTGTTGGTTCTTTTTTTTTCTCTCACTGGTTTGTAAAGGAAACGAAAATAGGGAAAGTTCTGCGGTGAATAAACTTCAATCGAGGTGATAAAGTAATAGAACAGTCTTTAAGACGGTGGCAGGGTTCAACCAAGGGACAATGGAAAGTCAACGAATGTGCATTAAAGACAGTAATGAAATGCCGGGCTATTCTGTTTAACACGTTTGTGATTTGGCATTTAGATGTTCAACTGGCTTTGATACAGTGCAAAAGTGAGGGGAGGGAGGGATGGAGGGACGGTGGGGTGGGGGGTTTTGGCAAGGGAATAAATGGCAAGAAATTCAAATGAAAAACTATTAACGAATGAAGGAGTAAACATAACTGCAATAAAAAAGGGTTACTGTAAGGTAGAAAAGAAGAGACCTTGAGGGGAAAAAAAAAAAAAAAAAAAATCGGCAGTTAGTTCCGTTATTTCTCTCCAGGCCATACAAAAACACAATTACTCTTACATTTACCATTCCATAAATGTCTCTCTGAATCACAGGCTATCTGCTGAGCCACAGAGAACAGAAAGCAGGACTAGAGTAATGCATTCTCTTCCTCATTGCCTCCAGCTATGCAGCGTGAATTCACGCTAATGTGGCTTATTTACTGTACAAGCACAAATAGTCAATAACTGGCGACACTGGGAATTCTATGCCTTTAGATTACATGCCACTTTGGTTTGACAAATTAACAATAGATTCTGCGACAAAGCAGCGAGTCGCTATATAAATAAATAAATAAAAAAAAAAACCAACCCCCACCACTGCTGGATTTGTAACAGATAAATGCAAGTTGTAGATGTCATGTGTGCCTTTGATTTTGAGATCGAATGCCGTTTGAGGGGGCACTGCAGACTTCGTTTCCCAGCAGGCATTGCTTGATTCATCCCAATTTACTCTGTACAGAATGAGTAAACCTGCCATCTCTCAGCTTGAGTACTTCACGCTGCTACTGCGCGCTTCTGTGCCAGACGAGGTTTTCTCAGGTGAGTTCTATTTTGCGACGTGAACAGTAACCAAATCTAATCAAACGTCTGACTAGATCTACTACGCTTAAAAGCGCAGATTGTGACCGCGTCCCTAAAAACCTGATTAGAGATGCTGCTCGTGAAACGTTTGTGCTTTTAGATTTCAGTCGGTTGAACAGTCCCGGTAGTACACATTCTTAATAGGAAAGAATGAGATAGAGAGAAATGATGGGATGAGGTGGGTCGGTGGGTGGGTGGGTGGGTGGGGGGGGAATAAGTAAGTGAGGGAGATGGAAAAAGGAGAGAGTAAGGTGATGGAGAATCTTTTGTCATTTCAAGGTGAGGCAAAGGGTCTGTGATTTGAGCGTTGCCTGAAAAATATGCTTTTGTCCTGTGTATGAAGGACAATTGGTTGTGTGAATAAACGGGGAAGGGAAAATGAATAGACGGAGGTTCTTTTTTCTCTCATACCTCCATAGTAGCCGTATCCCCCAGGGCCAAGGAGATCAGGCTCGTCAAGTCTGCTACCCAGCGGCCTCATCCTCCTTGGTCCTCTGAAAAAAGCATGGCGCCGAGCGCCAAGGGCACTGAGCTGCTTCATCCTACGTTCCTTTGACCGTCTGTTCTGAAACCACACCTGAAAGGAAAGACATGGATGGAGAGACAAATATAGGCTACAATAAAGAAGGCTGTAGAACAAGTGATGTCCGATGTGAGTAACTGACATTTTAGAATATTTACCCAAGCTTCTGAGATTAGATTGTTTGTTTTTTTGTTGCTGTTGTTGTAAATTCACACATCCAAATCACTGGCTTTCGTTTAACGTTTACATTTACATTCGTTCATTTAGCGGACGCTTTTATCCAAAGCGACTTACAAATGAAAAGAGGCTTTCAAAGGCCATTCAAAATGACATCAGTATGCATTTATATACAGTAAATAACATTAAAACCACTCGCAGGTGATGTGAATAACACTGATGATGTTGCACCTGTCAAGGTGTGGGATATATAAAGCAGCACTTAAGTATCTGAGCAACTCTGACAAGGGCCAAATTGTGATGGCTGGACACAATAGTGTTATTCAGTTAATATAAATCATAGTAACGGTCTGATTTCATTTATACTGCATATCCTGAAATAACTGGGCAGGCAGTTTGTCCTGAAGCAGGATGTTATCCAATAGATTCATTTCAGATTCATCTCCTGTAACCGGTCTCATGTAATACCTGAAACCGGCATTAAATGAAGATATTCTTACTGACGTGTACTTTTTCACGAAATTGCTGTTGCTATATATATATATATATATATATATATATATATATATATATATATATATATATATATATATATATATATATATATATATAAAACAACATATCCTAGACCTAGTTCTTACTGTAGATCTTAAGAGTCATCATTTAACAGTATCCTAACACTAAATGCTGAACCAGATGACTTATGACAATATGAGCATCTACAGCCTCAGACTAATGCTCTCGACTAATGCTCTCGGATTTCTGCGTCTCAACACGTAGTCACAGCCGAGAGAAGAAAAAGAAAACACCCTATAAAATGTGTCTTCAGTCATATTCCGTGTCCCGGAATGGTCTTTGCGTGTACTGCGAACCTAACTATGATGTATTTTTGTTTACATTCAACGTGTAGCGTTAGCTGTATCCAACAGGATCTAAAGCAACTGTGATCTATAAACCCTTTGTAACATAAAGCGTATAACGTGGCTTCAACCGCTACGAGTTGTTGTATGTGACAGTCTGTAAAAGCCTATATATGCCATAGTGCATTATTTAATCGGCGAGTTTGTTACGTTCAGCCTTCACGTCGGACGTATACACCAGTTTTTAGTAGTGAGCGTACAGGCGTGCCATTCAGACGAAATAAACCGTAAAGTTTGCTGTGCTATCTGTTAGCTAGAGGTCATATTCGCCCCGCGTCTCTTTGTCCTTTTAGCTGAGTGTGTAGTTTTATGTGCAGTATTAGCTTGCTAGCTCGTGATTAGCTGATTTGCTATCCGTCTATTATCGGAACACATTACCGTTAAATATATCGTCAGGCTCCATCTGTTTGACAGTTGGGCTTTTATTGTTGGCTTCTTTTTTGTTTATCAAGTATTGTACTTTTATTCTATTTTACACACTTTTTAAATGATGTTTTACAGTATATACTCCCACTGGATTACTTTCATAATTGACATTGATCCCCCGTATCGAACGTAGAAAAGATGCACGGTAATTTCATATCGACCCGTTTTGCATCATGCTCCACCCATTTCTCTTCAGATCCCACTGTAGTACTAGTCCCTGCTCTGGGGGGCTAGTGTCCGGGGCACTGCTCCGTTGCCCACGAGGGTGATTAATTAAATACGGTAGCGTTTATTCGTTTAGCAGATCGGTGTTTATCATTAGTGCATCTTTCTATGTTCAATGGAGGATCAATGTAAATGATTAAAGTAATCCAGCATCATCCGATGACGTCTGCGTACGCAGCTGCGTGTGGCAAATGATGTAAACAATTTGAAATGATGCACGTTTAATTCATACGCTTTACTATAGAGCGTGTTTACCCCTGGGTGTTCATTAATACATTAACTGACAAACACGTGCTGACGTGTACTTAAGGTGGTCGTTATTCGCACATGAATTCATAAGACTCACATAATAGTTAGGGTTAGGTCTTCATTAGTTTTACTAATGATTACTACATGGTGATTAGTTAACTCATCATTCGTTCATATTTAAGTAAGTATTAATTCAGGTATTAGTGCATGATTATTCACATAGTGTTATTGTAAAGTGTTACCAATATAAACAAACAAATGTTGTTATTATTATTATTATTATTATTATTATTATTATTTTCCCTTCTTTTTCTCCCATATCTGTCAATTTCCACCGACCAACCAGCTCTCCCCATCATACCACAGCAACGAGCTGGAGACGATGAAGGCTAAATCGTGCTTCTGCCAAGCCCCATGAAGCCAGCCAACCCTCATTTTGCATCACAGGCCAATGTAACACACTTGGAGGAAAGTTCTATTTGCCCTCATCTACATACATGAGCTCAGAGACAACCACAATTGGCTAGTGTCACCTTGATTGACAGGTACTCTGTACCGGTCATCCATAGTGACACAGTGACAACTAGACTCTCTTGGCTCCTGGCTCCACAGATGGCTGTGGAATCACTGGGATTTGAACTCACAATCTCCTGTTGATAAGGTGAATTCTTATATATATTATATATATATATATATATATTTTTGTGAAGCTGCCAAAATGTTCACAATGACCAGTACTTGTTACAATTCAAACAAGTGCTCTTTTGTTGAACACGAGTACTTGTTTTTCTTTTCACAGGGGCTGAATATACTTTCTTTCGAGGTGATGTGACTAAGAAATATGCAACGAGCTGTAAAAGCACATTAACTCTCAACCTCTAGTTTCTATAGATTTGCACTCGTATGAAATCATGTATACGTATTACAGCCCGGGTTAGGATTTGGGGCTGTAATCGAAAAGGTATGACCTCGTTAGAAAAAAAATATACATGTAACCCTCCGTGTTTTTGGAGCATCTGGACCATTTATATTTATTCCCAGCATACATTCTTCCACGATTAGACCTCTGACTTCCTAGCTGAGTGTCACCGTCAAACACGTCAACGTAAAAAAAAAAAATGATGTTAAAAGGACGTTTTGTACCACAGAGACAGTGTGTTAGAAACACTGCGCACTATTGTCAAACATTTGCATAAAACTATCTGCGAGATGAAGCTTTTTTTTTTTTTTTTTTTTTTTTTTTTTTTAACACAGCAGTCCAGCTAAAAATGGTAAAATTTTAACCTTGCATTTCAAAAACGTGTATTCAAAGTGTGATTTTTCACAGACAGGATGAGGTATATATTCACACCAACTTTAATACAATCAGCTTTCGGCGGCGAAGTAGCATGGGGAAAAAAAAAAAAGCAAAAAAAAAAAAAAAAGCATGAAATCGTCCAACCTAAAGTGACACTCTTATTCTTGATAACACAGTGTAACAATGTTTTTGCCACTGCATAATGAATCACATCAGATATAAATATTATATATATATAAAATCCAGACAAAAGACAATAGACAGAAATAAAGGGAGACCAGCTTGTTTAGAAAGAAAAAGAAAAAAAAGTGTATCCATCCAAATAGGAATGAATTTTACAAGAAAATCAACCGTCACAACAAATCATCACATAGTTTCCGTCAGGGACTGTTATGTTGGATATTTTTTTAAAAAGAAGCTTAAAAAAATGATGTCATCAAAAGACAGAGAGCCAAACACACACACACACACACACACACACACACACACACACACACACACACACACACACACACACACACACACACACACACACACACAACACCTCATCATTCCTCCCATAAATGATTTCTATCGCCCTTTATCTATGTCCTCTTCATGTATACAAAGCTTTTACAGCACTATACAAGTTCGGAAATGAAAAATCACATGAACGTGAAAGAAAACCCCACTAAAAAGAAAGAAAGAATGAAAGAAAGAGAACACATGCCCAGCGTGTGCACCTAAAACCTTTTAAGCATTCCTCGCCATGCTAAGCAAACACCTGCTTATTGAGAACAAGCGTCTAACTACTGTTGGGTAGATTTTTATGGAAATGTTTGCCCTCCTCCTGAGTGAGCATTGCTTAAGGATCACACACACACACACACACACACACACACACACCCTGCTGCACCGACACAGGCTCCTTGTCCACATTTACCAATAACCATTAACATTTAACAATGCAATAAGCAGCAATAATAATAAACAAAGGTCAAAGGCCACCTCCATTTTGGCTAAAAAAAAAAAAAAGAGCCAAAGCAATATGATTATCGATGTGTGTGCATGAGTATAAATGCACAGTGTGTGTGGAAGGGAGAAGAGAGAAGCTTGGCAGTGAGCATGTGTCATGGTTTTCGGCCTAATTTGTGCCTCATTATGTGAACATCAGTGTGTTAAGTAGGAAAATTTACGAACGTCTGTGTTATGTGAAAAAAAAACAAAAAAAACAAACCCACTAATGATTGCCATGCAGCAGTCACACATGGACATGGAAAATATACTTATGTGTAGTTATGTAGTATATTTATTCATTACATATTCCAGTCATTTAATCAACATGCTTAACAAACGCTTCTGGACATAACTGTTACATGAACTGTTCATCAGTCGAAGGAATTATACTATTAAATATAATAATAAAATAAACTACAAGGAGAAAAAATTGTCTAGAACAGGGGTTCTCAAATTTTTTTTGCAGCCCCTTTAACTGTAAAATAAATCCCAAAGATTTATTTATTTATTTATTAACATAAACCTAATATTCAAATATTAGGCTCGTTATTGAGATGTTTACAATAATATTTTGCGTATTTATTAGAGGCTTTGATTTATTATTTGTTTTTCATTCCTGAAATTTCAATCGACAGAACAGATTCGGTTCAATTTGATATTATTTATAGGATGGTTGATTTTTGAGTTGTTGAGATGTGGATTAAATGAGTGACCGAGTGAGCCGTCAAACAAGCTAAGAACTATATATATATATATATATATATATATATATATATATATATATATATATATATATATATATATAAAAATATGGATACATATAATAACCTTGATAATGATGGGGTGTGATGTTTGTCAACAAATTTAAAAAAAAAAAAAAAACGTGCTTCATGGATCTGTAGGGGTTCCTGGACCTGTTTTTAAGAACATCTGGTCTGAAAATATATTGAAATAAATATTAAACGTGATATATGTTTCTCTTTAGATTCTTATGTTTTATCTGATGGCCAGATTTCCAGCTGAACTGCAAAACTTTCAGAAGTAATATGTGATCAATTCCATAACACTGTTAAATGATCAGCCTAAGCAGATTTCGTGGTAAATATTTTCATATAGTATGTAATGCTCATGCGCCACTGATACACAGTCATCAGTATGGCATTTTATATTCGAAAATTAAATGCAATATAAGATCATTTATCTAAGAAGATAATCAAGCCATACATTTATTCCATCAGTAAAACTCAATTAACTGTAATAATTATACCGGGTTAAATTATTTAAATATAAATATGTACTTTTCGTTTTTATGTTTTGTTCATTTGTGCAAAAAAAAGCAAAAAAAAAAAAAAAAAAAAAAAAAAGTGATAACTTTATGGTAGTTGATATCCTTACTTATACTAATGAGGAAATAGAAGGATAATTTTTTTTTTTTTTTTAAATTTGGAGATTTAATTGAGTTATTTAGTTATTTAAGTATGAAAAACGTATTAATAGTCATACAAATCTATTAAAAGACACTCTTCTTTCCTTGTACATTCTCTCCACGTCAAGCCAATTTCAATAACATAGAGCCTACGTTATAACAATGCATTTAAAAATAGCAGATTCTACAATGAAAATAAAAAATAAATAAAAATCAAGCACAAAAATGAATCAGTGCCGACTACAACGGCCTTCAACCATCAGAAAACGCTGAATTAAACAGTAATAATATTACTGCGAAAAGCGTGCAATTTGTAAATATGTTTGTTTGTTTATTTATTTATTTATTCATTTGACTTTCAGACACACAAGGCAGGTCTGCGCTGAGTACTGAATACCCTTAGAGAAAAGTCCTGAACTTCATACCTGAATAATTCCGATTCTTATGAGCAACCTTATGTTTTTATCTTTTCACGTGTGATTGTTCACACGTGGTTTTCACACCTAGGGCGTTTTTTTTTTGTCCACGTGATTTCTCCAGAAGAATAGATATTGTTCACATGGAGCCACGTGCTATTACATGAGTTCACATGTTTTTATTTACAGAACATGTTGAAATTAACCTTCACAGTTTCTTTCTTTCTTTCTTTCTTTCTTTTTTTTTTTAGGTGATCACATGTTATTTATATAGTCACAGGTGGGGGGGAAAAAAAACAAACTTGCACGCGATTAAATAAATATATAAATAAATAAGGGTAGAAAACTGACATTATGTGCCGCAAGGTTAAAAGCAGGATAATTATAATTATGAGGATGTTATTATTGATGGAAGCGTTTATGCGCGCGCGCAACCCCCCCCCCCCCCAAAAAAAAAACAACAACAACAACAAACAAAACAAAACAACATCAATAAAAAAAAACAACAACAACCCTCAAAGCGGTCTGAGAGGTTTCCACGGTGCCCCACGTGCGTTAAGACAGCTTACCTGAATGACCCGCATGTTGAGGCCGGTCTCCTGAGCCAGCTGCTCGCGGATGTGGCGTGTAGGTTTCGGCGTGGCCACGAACGCCGCTTTGAGCGTCTCCAGCTGTTTGGCCTTGATGGTGGTCCGCGGGCCGCGGCGCTTCTGGCACGCGCTCTGCTCCTCGCCCTCGTTCGCGTTTGTGTCCTTGTCCGAGCACGTGGAATTGTCCGTCTCTTTCGGGTCGTCCGCGTTTGGCTCGGGCAGGTCGGGCGACAGGCTGCGGTCGGTGCACGACGACACTGCGAGACACAGTCATAAAAATAATAATAATTTAAAAAATAAAAAAAATAAAAAAACACGGCGTTTCTAACGTTGAAAACGTGGCGTACAAGAATATCACACGCGTGAACACACGTCGGGATCCTAAATGATTTCAAACGCTATGTAGCACATTTACAGGAGCAGCACTGTAGGCCTGGATGCACTGCTATCATTTAACACTTGTATCTTTAATATGGATCTTTCACCTCGAAACGGGGATAGAAAAAGGTTTCAATAGGCCTACATAATTTGGCCGTAATTACCTTTTCAGCGTGAAGCTTTTAAGGTGCACTACAAACACCTTTCTAGGTAACAACATATAATATAGGTACAAAAGATTTACCCTAGACAGCGACAAGGAAAGACACAGTTTAGTACCTGAAGCCCAAATGGCAACATAAGGTCTAATAGCCAACCTATTATTTCAATAATTTAATGCAATGTATAAGCAGAAGTGTGTGTGTGTGTGTGTGTGTGTGTGTGTGTGTGTGTGTGTGTGTATTCCTTCTGTAGGCTTCCTAACATTTTCTTGATAGTAGCTTATTAATAGACTCTAACCTATTTGTACTAGCAGGAGGATATATATATATATATATATATATATATATATATATATATATATATATATATATATATATATATATATATATATATATATATATATTAAAGATTACAAGTCGTTACAAGAATGCTGTCAATAAAGGAAATGTAGTCTACGTGTAAATGGACTACATATTAACACACAACCCATATTTATTTTATGCAGATGTCCAGACAGTGTCACACCAGACAAACGTGCAACCTATCATCATATCATCATATGTAATTATCTGAGACATCAGAGCTTTTTATTACTGAACTGTTCACCCACAGAACCCAGACCAGTTACACTGTGTTGGAATATCAAATAAATAAATAAATAAATAAATAAATAAATAAATAAATAAATAAACAGTTTTTTTTATCATATCTATTTACAGCCCTGGTGATTATTAATATTGCTGTTAGATTTAGGTCGACATTATTTATAATTTTTTTTTTTTGTAGATCATTCATGGTTAACCGAATTCAAGTCACCAGTCAATTAGCCTAGGCATTATTATTATTATTATTATTATTATTATTATTATTATTATTATTTTTTTATCATCATCATCATCATCATCATCATCATTATTATTATTATTATTGTTGTTGTTATTGTTATTATTTTTGTTGTTGTTAATAATAATAATAATAATAATCTTATTATTATTATTATTATTATAAATAAATGACAATCACAACTTTGATAGTGATCGTAATCACATAAAATGCCGCACACCACTGAAAACCATGCATTATGCGACAATATATTCTTATTTCTTAATTATGTATGTTCCCCCTTATATAAGATACTTGCCTATAGCAATAAACGAATGAACCTATTGCTTGACTTAGTACAGTGTCACTACTTCACGTGTCCTCGTGGTGGCGCTTTATCAATTTGAGAAACGAGGCGTGAACATAAACAAAAGCTACGCGTACTGCAGACTTGTAGCGCGCCGCCTGACATGCGTGTAACGATCCTTTATTGCAGCAAAAATGAATGAAGGAATAAATAAATAAAGATAGATTACTTGAATTAATAAATGAAATGAATCAAAATATGCCATGTAGCCTACATTATAAACACTAATACAGTATGTTGTTGATTACTTTTCTTTTTTTTTTCTTTCTTTTTTTTTTTTTTTTTTTAAAGACGTCACTATGCTCAGCTGTACCTCTTTTCACTGGGCTGGTACCCTATAAAGTATACATTTAGTACATTTAGAATATATTATCCCTAACAAAGAAGCATACAGTGTACATTTAAAGCTTTACCAAAAGGTAAGTATGGTTTAATTATGTAACTACCTGAAATCATTTTTTACAGGTTCACTATATCTACATTTCCAGGTAAAAGACAAGGCACAGTTTAGTACTCTTATTATTATTATTATTATTATTATTATTATTATTATTATTATTATTTTCTCCTGAGAGTGTACACAGGCCTGGCTTTATTTATAGTCGGCCAGTGTGTCAGTAATGATCTGCTTCCGCTTGTAATATGATATGCATAAAGTTAAATCCAGCTCGACATGCACGTTCAGGACAGAAACAAATGCTCAGTGTTCTAACTTTCAAGCATTCCACCTAAACGTGATTGCGTAACTACTGCGCGTGAAGCGTTGAGGAGAGGAGGGCACACGTGATACAAGAATTACAGTATAAATAAAACAGGCCACTCAGCACTTAGCGTAGGACATATGCATAAAGACAAAAAACCAGCACAACAAAACATACACATACTGAGCAGGGCAAAGGTCGACTGATAGCCTACCACATACTCCTTAAACATCTACTAGCCACAAACAGCTAAGCGGAGAAGAACTTACTAATAGACTCTGGCATATATGATTGTTAAAAATGGAGATTGTCAGTGTAATGAACAGAAAGCGTCTCCTATAGGCCACCTAGCGTACCATACAGCAAGAAATATGCATTAGTTATATATAGCCTTCAGCAATGCATCAGTTTGATTAAAATGAATTCATTTACATCATCATCATCATCATCATCAACAACAACAACAACAGGAACTTTAGAAACTCAAGACACTGAGCGATAGCAGTATATCTCGCATTTAGGGTTGAGGGTGGAATTTCTC
>NC_030433.2:2047500-2055000 GCF_001660625.3 Ictalurus punctatus
GACATTTGTAATATAGCCAGTCTACAGAGGTAAAAAAGTATTCAAACACATGTGTATTCATAAAATGTAATGCACTCTAACGCATTAACATACCTCTCAATCTGGTGCTGATTGAATACAGCCGATTTTAATGTACACAGCTCCCAGTGCTTCTCTAGAATGAATTCGTGTGTTCATTTATTTATGGCTAAATTGTAGACGCTACATGGTATACACAAGAAAGGCATATGAAGACAGATTTAGACAATATTATTCACAATTGACATTCAAGTGGCACATTCAGGAACAAAGGTTTTGCGCGTGCAAATGGCTTCAGCTGCTCTAAGTAGACTAAAGATGAGGAGCGAAGCAGTTGTCATCGTTCAACAGCGACACAAACTTAGCCGAATTAATCCACAAATTGTGAGTAATCCACAACGACAGGGATGGTGATAAATCCTCGCATCAGACGCTCTTCAAACGCGCGTATTACCCGAGGAGCACCACGGCGCGCGCTACCACCATAACAGACCCTCGCAAACACCTCCGGCTTACCTGAAAAAGTCAATTTTGCAGTAAAGTTTGCCATCCCTGGAGAAGCACTTCTCGGTCAGGTTGCAGCTGCACTCGCAGCACTGCACACACTCGGCGTGCCACGCGCGGTCCAGCACGTTAAGTAGGAAGCGGTCCAGGATGGGCCTCGCGCACCCGGCGCAGTGCACCATCATCGCGTCGAGGTTCCCGCGAACCACGCGGACCGGCAGCTTGACTTCCTCAAACGAACACAAGGATGCTAAATATTATTAGTATTATTTAAAAAAAAAAAAAAAAAAAAAAAAATATATATATATATATATATATATATATATATTAGATTTTCCTTTCCACTACTAGAAGCGAACAACCGGCACACTCTTGCTCCGCTGCGTTATTTCGCATCCACACATCAGGAGCCATAAAAATGCAATAATAAAAATATAAAAATAAATAACAATAATAAAAAAACACCACACAACAACAAATTTCGTTCGACAAAAAAAAAAAAAAAATCTTGATTCAATCTTTGAATATTAATTAAATAAATATATAAATTCTCCGTCTTCACTGTGCGCGTGTAGGTGCCCGCTAAACGCTCGCGCTTTTCGTGTCGCTGTGCCGCGGGTCGCGGGAGCCTCGCGCATCAGAATTCAGATTTGGTGACGTTCTGCGCCCCGCCGGCCAATCAGAGTCACGTTGTCATAGCAACGGGCTTAAATAATGGCACTGTCAGAGCGTCTTTAAATTGTGAAGGTAGTTGAGCATTACAGGCACCTTCTTGTTTTGCACTGGGGTTTTCTCCCCTCTTTTTTTTTTTCTTTAAAAAAAAACAAAACAACAACAACAACAGCAACAACAACAACAACAAAAAAAACACTATTGAGAAGATGCTAAATTTGGACTAGAAGACGCGCTTTCTTCTGGAAACCCGCGATGAACTGATCCTTTATTTCATCATTTATAATTTATTATTAATGTTTTAATTTGATGATATTTCGCACCATTTTGTTTAGTGGGAAGTGGATGGCTAAAGCTGAAGTCTGCACGCTGGTAGGGCTGGAAAATTAAATGTAGTCGATATATAGTGACAGAAGCTAGCTAACTCTCTCTCTCTCTCTCTCTCTCTCTCTCTCTCTCTCTGTGTGTGTGTGTGTGTATACACGATTGGTTGGGTGGGGTGGGGTGGGGTGGAGAGTTAAACCCTGCCTTTATTATGTATAAAGCTATTTACAGGGAAATGTGCAGGATTAAAATAGTCGCGCGCATTCCCATTGGCTTGACAAAGTAACCGCAGATCGTGGGGAATTTAAATATTTACCCAGATAATCATTTTGTTAGTCGTGGAAATGCAAATAGGCCTACATCGTAGCCGTGCACCAATTTGATAGCCTACAGAAAGACTACAGTGAGACAGAATTAACAACTCTTTAGCGGCTGTGTAAAAGATTAACGCGGACATGTCTAAGGTAATTTCCCAGCATGTTTTCAATGTTATATTAAATCCTGATGAGACGCCAACAATTTCAGTGCAATGATTTATTTTTTTTTATTATTTTTATTTTATACACATAGCCTACTACATGCACCAGTCGGTTTTTAGTTCGTTTTAAATGGTTTAAAATAATGTAGAAGTAGGTTATATGTGATAATTCATTAATTCACTGATCGTTACAATTTCCTTGTAAACTAATTTAAAATGTGCTTCCGACGTATTGTTTGTTTATTTATTTTTTGATAGAGGTGTGTGTAGTCTGGGTATATTTCATTTGATATGGCAATTATATAGAACGATTTTTATTCGGGTATGGACAGTGCTCGAGCTCTAATTGCACGGCCAGTGTGTGTAGCAAAGCTGTGGGTTTTTCACACACAGCTTTATGCACACACGTATAGCACACGAAAACTGCAGTTTATTATTATTATTATTATTATTATTATTATTATTATTATTATTAACAACAAGTTGCATTGGGAACTTTAAATAAAACTTTAAAAATGAAAAAAAAAGGAACCCCCCCCCCCCCCCCCTCTCTCTGTGTGTGTGTGTGTGTGTGTGCGTGCGCGTGCGGTATCGCGCCCTGCAGGAGACGAGCGGGACTCCCACAGCTTTTGGCAAACGTGCCCAAATCCCTAATCCGCACCATTTATTTACTCGCCGAGCTTTATATTCTTGCCTCCTCATTTAAGAAGAAGAAGAAAAAGAAGAAGAAGAAGAAGAAGAAAAAGAAGGAAAATCAATGAGACGGAATTACTCTGCTTTTGCTTATTTTACATCTAACCTGCTCACACACGCCCTGAATACACTCCGACAATGTCTAATAGCTGTTCTAACACACACACACACACACACACACACACACACACACACACACACACACACACACACCTAAATCTAACCCAAACCTTGACCTCAGCAACTAAAAGGAAAATTTTCTGAAATTTCGGAGCTTTTAAAAAAAAAAAAAAAAAAAAAAAAAAAAACAGCCAAATGCCCCCACATGTCAGATATTCCTATCCTTGTGGGGTTGTGAGGACACACACACACACACACACACACACACGCGCACGCACGCACGCACGCACACACACACACATACACACACACGCACGCACGCACACACACACACACACACACACACTGCACCTGCCTGAGTGTTTCACGCCGCAATCATTCTGGCTGTGGGGAAACCGGCACGTGCGACAAGAAATTCTCAGGCGCGATCTGCGCGCGCGGGTCTGTTCTTTTATTCCGCTCTCTAATTAATAGGGCGCACTTCTCCAAAAAGCCCTCGATAGGGCCACTTGGCACAGTGCACGCGGACTCCAGAGGAACACCCATGGTGGGAAGCACCTGCGGGAAAACAATTCAGTCTTAGCGACTCTTAAAAAAAACTTACCCAAGGTGGATGCGGCTAATTGAATTCAAATGAGGTCAAATAAAAAATAAAATAAAAAATACACAGGAGGCACAGGTTTAAATTTCAGCGCCAAATGGGTTTATATCACAGCACCAAAGAAGCAGGTCACCATGTGGAGTTGTGAGAAACACATGAAACCCGGGGAAGGGAAAGTTTTGAGTTCTCCAAAAAGTGACATGAGAAGCACCATAAACATCGTGGCAAAGAGCATGCTACATGCGAGTACACCTCTCTGGTTAGAACACGCGGATTGGAACACGGCCAATGAGAAACTGTCCAAGGTGCTGAAACGAGGAGAGCGCGTCTCCGAATTAAAAGTGCCCTCTCGGTGCACGCGCAGCACCAATGACCAAGAATTCTATTGTCACGCCCACCCTTCATCATACTCCTTGTGCTTCACCGGCGGGACACAATGGCGTAATGTGGGCGGGTCACAAAGAGGAAGGCAACAGCCAATCTGTTACCAAGCAGTCGTAAGTGCTCTCTAACACAGAGGTGTCCGGAAAGTAGCAGTGTGGCTGCGGGTTTTCATTCCAACCAAGCAGAAGCCACGCCTGAGTCTTCTGAAAGCCAAGCTCAACTGATTAAACAGGTGGAACCAGGTGTGGCTCCTGTTTGATTGGAATGAAAACCTGCACCCACGCCGGCGCTTTCCGGATAAGACTGGATACCCCTGTTTTAACATGTACACCATACTCAGATATTCATTCATCATTCATTCACCTCCAGTACCTGCTTTATCCTGTGCAAGGTTGCAGTGGATCCAGAGCCTATCCCAGGAACACTGCATGATCTGGGAATACACCCTGAATGGGACTGAAAACTGCATTTTGCTTGTGAGCATAGATTTTGGTGTGGCATGACGACATTAATAACAATATAACCTCAAACAAAATTGAGTCAAGAAGCTATCTAGTGAATTTTTTTTTTAGCATGACCCAGTTAAACATCACCAACATACATTAATCTAGCATATAACCTAGCAGCTTTTTTGTGTGTGTGGTTTTAGACATAGATTTGTTCAGCCTTGTTGGAGGTAATATCATTAAGCAGGTTTGAAAGGTTTCTGCAATACATCTTAAAATAGAAATCGTCTGTACATCACAGACGGACTGTTTGCACTTACACTTTGCCTCTTTTTTTTTTTTTTTTAGTGGAAATGCATTAGATTTAATACTAATGATTTGCTATAAAAGATCTTGACAGCCACATAGTATTTTTAAACTAGACCACCCTAGCAACCCGTTATTAACTGTGCTGTCTGCTGCTCCTCCCCCGAGCGTATGGAAGTGTGATTCCTGTCTAAATGGGCCTCTATCAGAGCTTGTTTTAGTTCCCAATTTTTGACCACTAGGTGCAATAATAACTCTGTGGAACTTAACGAGGAAATGAGCACTCCACCTCATGATTGAGGAACATGCAGGAAGGAGGGCAAATCAACAGGAGATTGCCTTAGATCTGTCAAATACAGCAGCAACGTTTTAAAATCGTCGCTCACTCAAAAGTGGTCCTTGGTATTTCAGCCGAATTTAAAACGTATAGAGTTGTGAATGTGAACTTTAAGAAGATTAACGTTTGTTGAATGGCTGAAATATATATGGCATGATACATGCGCGAGATTTGGCTCTGTCCATCTGCACTGTAAATTGTTTTTATTTTCTCATCACTGTTACTGTATTCCCAACACTGTCTTACTGTAAAATCTGGTATGGCCTACGGTAGGACGCTGTAGAGTTCTAATGCATGCTGGGAAATATTTCACAATGGATAATACATTACAGAACGTTCTGATCTTGAACGGTCTTCAAACTCTCTACATCCCGATTTTTACGTATTTTGTTTCGGACCTGATTTCAGAAGTGGCTCGTGATCGTAGGTTTTGGTGGGGCAGGACAATATAAATAATGACGTAGCCTCAGGGAAAATGAAGTCAAGAGGCTATCACAATCAGTAACCCTGTAACAGGCATTTGAGTGTCAACATCATACAGGCGTACAGCATAAAGACAAGCATCTCATTTTGAGCGCTTTTAGATGTACCTTTGCTGTGTTTGATACAGCATGTGTGTTTCCTATATCGTTAACGAGGTTTCAGCAAAATTTCCACCGGAAAAGGCGAACACATTTTTCTACTTTTTCTCAGCCTTTGCATGGAAAACAAGGTCACAGGGGTGCACATGCATTTCCAGTGTATAGACATTACCCACTCCACCATTCCCTCTCCCAATATCCACTCCCCCATTCCATCTCCTGATATTTGCAATATCCTGTATCTTACAGCAGAAATGGTATTGTACATCATAGACACTTACATTTACATTCATGGTATTCAGCAGACGTCCAGACCCTCATGCTAGTTCACTAGGTCGGAGACTACCATCATAAAAACACAAGGAAATGATTTTAAATCATTAAAATCACCCCAAGTGCTAATTTAAATGTTGGGTGAGGTCTGTCTATACTTACACTTTGCCTTTGTTGGGGAAATTCATATTTCTGATTTATGCTATAACACACTCTCTTGGCGATTACGGAATGTTTTTAAACTCGCCCAATTTGGCGCTAAAAATTACAAACTTGGCAACCCGATCATTAACCGTCCTGTCCGCCACTCCTCCTTCCATGAAAATGTTCCTATAGGAAGCACAGGGCATCCTGATTCCTGCATGTCGTTCCCATTTTTGACTACTAGGACTAGCAATGATAACCCCAAGAAGCTAAATACGCAGTGAGCAGTGATTGCTTAGAAAGGTGACCAAATCGATGGAACATCGGATTATATCATACCACAAATCCTGAATCAGGATAGACCTCTGAAGGTGTGCTGTGGCGTCTGGCCCCCAAAAAACTATGGAAGGCTTAATTTTAACCTTCACAGACAGTCATACTGTCTTTCAGTCTATTCAGAAGTAGAATTGTCAGGTATGGACAGGGTTGGATGCAAATGCAGGGTTTATTGAACCAGATAGAACTAGATAGACAAATCAAAAGATCGAAGCATATCTCAAACTTGCTATAGCGTCAGGCGATCAGACTAAACTAGGCATGGACAGAACCAGTAACCAAAATGTTGGAATATAAGAAAAACACTATATGGCCAAATGTTTATGGACACCTGATCATCACACCCATATGTGCTTGTTGAACATCCCCTTCCAGATTTATTCCCCCTTTGATGTTATAATAACCTCCACTCTTCTGGGAAGGATTTCCACTTGATTTTGGAGCATGGCTGTTGGGATTTTCCCATTCAGCCACAAAAGCATCAGTGAGATCGGCCAGTGATGTCAGGGCTCCATGGTTTCAGCGAAGGGAAAGTGTATTGTTACAGCATACAAAGACATCCTATATAATCGTGTGCATCCGACTTTGTGCAACTTTGTGTTTGCGGAAAAACCCCCACATATGTGTGTGACGGTCAGGTGTCCACAGACTTTTGGCCATGTAGTGTACGTGACAGTTCTTACGGCTCAGTATCGTCTCTATGAAAACCAGGCGTGAGACTTCTCATAGACCTGATGCTAGTCTGCGTAATTTAAAGGTGTGGGTGATTGTAAAAATCTGATTGTAACTAGAAGTGAGATGACCGATTGTGGATCTTGGTCATGTGATATATGAGGTCACATGATACGTATTTCACTGTTGTGATGAGGATCCTGGGAAATCGTGTTTTTGTCAGCTACAGAAGGGGATTTTAGAGGAGTCTCTTTCCGCCGACATTATTTAGTACTACAGTTGTCCATCCATCCTTTAAGCACAAATGGAAATCACTGTGCTCTACAATCATGTGAAATAAACACTCATCCCTCATTTACTCACGACTCGACTGTTTCGCAATACTGTCAAACAAGCCGTTATTTAAGTGACTCGTCCGCTTAAGTGTCCTCACTCCATCAGAGGACGTAGGTTAGCTTTTGTGTATGTGTCTTCAGTAACTGAAAGAACTTCATCTGGAAGAGAATCTCCATCTGGAGGTGAAAAAGGAGATGTTGCTAATTTGCTCTTGCCCTTAATGGACTCCAGTGTTGCTTTCATTCAGCATTGTGAACCATAATCAATAAACCAGA
>NC_030433.2:2057500-2085000 GCF_001660625.3 Ictalurus punctatus
AAGACCTTTAAGCCTATGTCTAGACATGTTTACGAATAAACGCGCACGTTCTGCTGGCAGATAATTTCGCTTCTCACTTATCCAAGCAAAAATGATCTCTCGACTCATCAAGACAATTTTTAGATAACAATAATAACAATAATCTAGAAATAGGTTTAATAATCTCACATGTGTTTAAAACAACAGAATAAGAAGAAATATTAGTTGAATTTGCCTATAACCAAGAAATGTTTACTCGCACACATATCATATCTTTTTGTAGTGTAAGCTCTTCCTATTTGGACTTTTAATCGAAACTCATTTCTACTCATTTCAGAGCTTTTCCTGTATTATTTCTTGAATATCTGTGGAAACTGTCACAGTGAACTGATTTCATATTAAAGAATAATAGTGACCTTACCCCTAATAAATCTGTATTTTTTATTTTTTACTTACCTATTGTTTATTTTAGAACTGAGATGTTCATTATTTTGAAGATTACGGCCTATTTACATAAAAGCGAACTTGATGTTGTTGAAGAAACTTACGCAGAACGAACGTCATATCCTGTGTGCATGTAAACCTTTTTAGTGTCGACGTCTGAACTAAAACCGACAGCTTTTTCTATACATGCACGTTTACCATAAAACCTCACATACCGTATACATGCAGAAAAAAAAAGAAGACAAAGCAAGAAAACAAAACAACAAAAAACAAAACCACCCACAATCTTCCAGAGCTTGCTGTTTCCTCGCGTAAACATCGCTTCAATAAAGCGATGTTCGAAGATCACTGAGTTTTACTCATGCAAAACTTTAAAAAGAAGTGAACCGATGTGTCTTGCGTTGATCTTCACTGACAACACATTCGATACGCTTTGAAACATCTATGAAGTGTTCCTAATCTTTTGGGAAGTGTATTTATCTGTGTTATATAAATGCACGGCGCTTCATGCTACTCAGTTGTACTCAGGTGCTTCTGGTACATTTGTATTTAAAATCTTTATGAAGCACCGTTCCAATTTTTTTCTTATTTTTTAATGTATAGCTCATTTAAAATGTCAGGTAAACGAATAGGAATCCATCCTGTCTCAAAGCTACACATTTGTGCTCTTCCATTAGGTCTTGCCATAATGTCATTGAGAGTACTCAGTATAATGAAGAATGTAGCGTTCACAACGATTCAGCGGTGGAGAGTGAAACTAAACACTAAGTAATCGAAACGGTTATTATAATGATTACGATAATAACTTTCATATGAAGGAATATAAGGGTTCCACTGTACCAATTCAGAGTACAGTGTCGGACTGCTAGTTTGATTTTCAGCACCGTGTACATCCAGACTCTGAGGTAAATGATGTAATTAACGTCAGACGATCACGAACGAGCAGCTATCGTGAGGCGTGCGTATCTATCCGGGGCTGAAAATACAAGAGAAGACAATAGTAGAGGAGAAGAAAAACAGAACTTAATTAAATGAATTCATTGATTACGTCGGGTCAACTTCTGTCAAATTTCTTGCTTCGGCTTGTTGACGAAACTGAAGTAGAAAAAGTTATCGGCTTACTAACCAGTTAGCTAGCATCGACATTAAGAAGTGTTAGACTGACACACTTTAAGTTGTGAGCACATTACTACTTGCTATGAGAACACTAACCTGTCGACTCATCCGATATAATGTGATATTACTTTTGTTTATATTTGCGTTTCAATTATTATGATTGTTGTGGGTGAACAACAATCTCTCGCTTAGGAACCCGCAAATCCGTCTATACATACCACTTATTCTACACGGGGTCACGAGGGGGCCAGAAGCCTATCACAGGGAACTTGGAGCACATGGTGGGGGACACCCTGGACAGGGTGCCAAGTCATTGCAGGGCACAATCACACACACTCCATACAGGATAAGCTGTATGGAAAATGGATGTATGGATATCAGAAAATAAGCTTTTCAGGGATACATGGCATGATTGTGGCAATATGGGTGGAGCTTAAAGCCTACTTCGTTGTTGCTGACTTTCAGATAACACGGTGAAATAAACACAGTTCTGTTTAGTTTAGTCAATTCCATTGCTACAGATTAAGAGAAGATGTGCTGATGTGTTATAGATGCAATATCTTTTAAAATGTGCCCCTTTTCTTTGTTTAATGTTAGCGTCGCTACACTGGTTTACACTAGTAAGATGTATGTGACTAGTTGTGTGGGGTCTGGATATTATAAAGGTGTGTATGTGTGAAGTGTGTGTGTGTGTGTGTGTGTGTGTGTGTGTACACTCTTGGTTCAGCCCTTGTCACCGTCTTAATGACAGAGATTACCTGCATCCCTCGGTACATCCTATTGAGGTAATGAGAATGTTTGTTTTGTGTGTGTGTGTGTGTGTGTGTGTCCTCTGTCTAGTCTAGGTATAGTGGTGAGAGGGGGTAGGGGTGTTGAGATCCTGGTCATAGTGTGTTCACAGTTCAGAGAATGGACACTAATGGACCGAACTAAAGTGCTTTAAGCTAAATGGTGATGACTGCCTATAGAAGAGACAGAGTGGGGTCCAAATGTCCAGACGCCACGCGCAAGAACTATGTTTCATTTTATTTCATTTCAAAACCAGTGCAACATTGTAGTACAGTTGATAATCATTATTTAAAGATGCACTGTTTAAAAGAGAATATTTGTATTTGAGTCCTCATTAAAAACCGACTTGAAGCTGATGGATTTTTATTTAATATTGGTTTTTAAACCTTGTATTGAATTGTAAGCGGACATCCTTTAAGACCACTGGGGAATTTTATGTATGTTTACACACCAGTACATTTAAAAAAAAATAAAAAATTTCCCTCAGAGAATTTTTCAGTACTCATGTTGTGCTTGGTTAATGTTAGCGATGAACATTGTGCTGCCATAAGTCGGCTGGCTGGACCGCTAAATAACTTAGCTAGCGATGACGATTAACAAACACTCGTGTGGTGTAAATGGAGTATATACAGTGACGATACGAATAATGTCTTAGCTGAGTAGCTAAGTTAGCAAATGTTAGTGATTATAGTCTAATTGGGATGGCAGCAGAACTATCTAAATCTACATATTCATGAACACAACTGTGCAAATGTAATGCGCATGTATCATCATAATTTCAGGCAGGGGTCAATTCACAGGCAGACAGTATCAAGCAAGAATAATTCATAATCACATAAAGAGAAAAAATGGGTGTGGATCAAACCAGGAAGTTTAACTAGGAACAAGCAGTCCAATGGTAAACAAGGCTCGGAAACTAATGGTAACATCGACATACGAAATGAATCAAGGCTCGAGGGTGGAGTCAAGGAACATGTCAGAATTACCAGAATTACTAGATGACAACCTGGACGTTCTACCTGGAGCTTTTCACGTCCTCAGACTTGGAATTGTGCGTTTCTATACGCCAAAATGCGTCCATGTGAGATGATGGTGTTGACAACTGCAAAACACATAAAATATCTGTCGTCATCCTTTCCCTGTTACAACGTGCCAGTGAAATGAACAGATTTACTCTCGTCTAGATAGAGCTGGCTGCATCTGTGAGTCTTAGGAATACTGACGGGCACGATAAAGAATATACCATCAGATTAATGACAAAACCACAATACAACAAGTAACAGTCATTATGCAAATGCATTATTAATAAAAGTATAGTTTATTTAGTGGGACATTAGACATTAGATGGTTATCCAACTCTGCTTGTGAGATAGAGTGCTAGAGAGAGAGAGAGAGAGAGAGAGAGAGAGAGAGAGAGGGAGCGAGAGAGAGAGGGAGTGTTAGTATAATCTGGCCTGTGTATGGAAGGCTGCACCTCGTTCTCTCCTGGCCGTTTGCCCCAGCAGCCACTTGAATTGCCGCCGAGGATTATGGGATAGCGGCTCATTAATGGGCCAGACAAACAGCAGCCAGTGTGAATATTTGCACCCCAAAATTGAAAAGATTAAGTTCTATTTGGCAACAACTGGTGCACTCGGAGAGCAGCTACTGTTAAATATTCATATGCTGGCCACAAGGCTATGCAAGTGTGTGTGAATGTGTGTGACTCTTAATACATGCACATATGTGTGAGAGCGCGTGAGAGGGTGCACATTTGTTTAGGCGAATTCTTGAAAAATGTGTGTGAGGAAAAAGAAAACAGTGGGTCGTGCGGAGTCATTTGCGGTGTACTGATTGCGTGCTCATTTACAGGAATGCCACAGGTTCTGAAAATATGGCTTCAGCATCTTTCCATTAGAATTTTGGAACTGCAATTGCTATTGTGTTTACAAATGGTTTTGGAAATGTTAACATTTATGTCGTGATAGGAAAACAACAACAACAACAACAACAAATTTCTACTTGAAGGCCCCAATTAAAATGGATCATACAATATGCATGTTTTCTAAAGTCCAAGTGACATCCTAAACTTCGTCTTGGGACGAGATTTTCCTTCCATCATTCCAAGCGTGATGTTTTTTTTTTTCCGGTATAAACACAAACAGTCACGTGTTCACCTCCATCCCTTCTCGCCGACCCGATCTGTCTGTCATGTGACTTTGCGGCTTTGCGACTATTTTGTTCAAAAAACAAGAAAAAACGAGAAATATGTGAAGGTTGCTGAGGAAATATTGGTTCGGGAGACATGGGTAGTGATGAGTGTCTGTTCTACAGTGGGAAAGAATGAGCTATTTTCATTACAAGGAATCATGCCATGTCTGTTTTTTATTCTTATTTTTAATTTTCCCTGGTCCTAACAACCATTTGGGTATGACACGTCTAATCATGTCGAATAGATGCGACATCACTGTGCTTTCATTTCCTCGTCCTCCCACGCAAATAGATGGACGATACGAGATCTGGATTCGGCGATCCACTGTGCATGACTGTAGATGAATTTTATTTGCTCTTGCGCTCTCTCTGGCATTTTCTCATCAACGCATGTGCAACTCGTCGCAGAGGAGTTCACGCTATGTGATTCGTCACCAATAAAATCAAACATGCTATCGCTTGCATTCCCTTACGGCATCCGTCAGTCTACTCGCTGTCGTATTTGTAGAGTTTGGTACATATACCGAGTTGAATCGGTGATGCTAGACATTTACTGTGTTGAAAATGGGCGATCTGGTTTCTTTATATAGTGCATGCACGTGTAATTTCAGCAATGCAGGTAGCAGTCAATGTTGCGTTTATGCTAGGTTTATAGGTCAATGTCTGGGTGCTGAAATAAATATGTAGTTCTCCTAGTAGTCCACACACATACTGTATAAGTACAAAATATATCATTATTTTTAATCAATGCACTTACTGTATTTTAGACATATATGTTAAAGTGGTACGACAAAGTGCACAGACGAGTACCACAACACAGTCTGTGGACATACAATTGACAGAATACATTTATGTCGTATTTTCCATAATTTTTTTTTTTTTGTGTGTGTGTGTGTGTGTACTGTTAAACCGGATAAGTTCGTTTAGCTCGAAAAATTTGAGGAAACTAAATCACCTCAATTTTTTTTTTTTTTTAGAAGTTGATAAATCGATTTCTTTAAGCCAAATACAATTAAATCGAGTTAATTGAGTCAAATTTTTGTTCTATTGAAGTGTATCTGGCTTAAAGAAATTGAGTTATCGACTTAAAAATTTCGAGGTAATTACTTTCCTCGAATTTTTCGAGCTAAATGAACTTATCCGGTTCTACAGTGCAGGAAATGATCATATTTATGTTTTTTTTTTAAATGTAAAATTTTTTATTTTTTTTTTAAATCAAAGGTTTATAAGCTACAATTAGAGGCCTCCCAATAATACCACCGGATTCAGCCTGAAACCCACAGTTAGTACACACTTAGTTTAATTTGAGGTCCACATAGCACATATATGGACTCTGTAAGTATAAAATTACTGACTTTTAACCCATTTGCTGCTTTTTTTTTTGTCAGCCTACCCTGTCCATTAGTGACCATCAGAGGACCCCCACTGACCAGGTCTCATTCGGGTACTGGACCTTCTCATTATAGCCATGATGGATCCACTATAGTGAGACGGTTGTTTGTGCGGTTCTGGGTACATCGACTTTTTATTTACAGCGTTTGCCAGACACCTTTGTCCAGGATGACTTACAGATGTTCTCTGTAGTCTCTATCGAAGAAACATGCTACACTGTCAAGAAAACTCCGTAAACGGAGTACGTCGATACACATACAAGTAAACGTAGAAGGCTTTAAAAAAAGGATTAAAAATCAAACCAGCACACACGGGAGATCATGCAGACGGGATCAGAGCTGTTCACAAGTATGACAAGCTGAGTCAACATTACACATACGTGTACGAGTGATATCAAACAGAGCCTTCAGATATGGCTGAATCAACACGAAGATCAAAATGGAACGTCAAGGGAAGCTATTATTCAGCCACGCGCAATCAGAAGCCCGGGCATGCACAATAAACCAGCCGATCATGAAAGAGTGGGAAATGAAATCTGTTCAAACCTCTTGCTTTTGTTTGATTGATAGTCCTGGAAAGATCTAGATCAGGCCTAAAAGCATAGCACATGCATACACACCCACAGACGTGGACCCACGTGCACACGGACAAATAAATCTGAAATGAAAAGATTCTGATGCCAGGAGAAAATGAACAGCCCTGATGAGTTTGTTTTTCGTCCTTCCAGTTTTAAATAGTGTACGTAAAAGTTGTTTAAATGTTCTCCGGGTTTAAAAAACAAACAAACAAACAAACAACAACAAAAAAAACGATACACAGAGACAATAGGAAATATCTTGAGTTTCGCCAGTCTGAAAAAAAGGCGTCTCCTGTCTGCCGACTTCACTACAGCTCTATCCGTCTTCTCCACTAATGAAATGGTAAATGGTCTGCACTGATATAGCGCTTTTCTCCAAAGCGCTTTACACTGTGTCTCATTCACCCATTCACACTCACTCTCACACACCAGTGGTAGCAGAGCTGCCATGCAAGGCGCTAACTTGCCATCGGGAGCAACTTGGGGTTCAATGTCTTGCCCAAGGACACTTCGGCATGTGGAGTCACGTGAGCCGGGAATCAAACCGCCGACCCTACGATTAGCGGACGACCCGCGCTACCACCTGATCCACAGCCGCCCCTGTAGAATTACTCTTGGCGGATTAGTGGTTAGCATGTTCGCCTCACACCTCCGTGGTCAGGGGTTCGATTCCCACCGTAGCCCTGTGTGTGTGGAGTTTGCATGTTCTCCCCGGGGGTTTCCTCCGGGTACTCCGGTTTCCTGCTCCAGTCCAAAGACATGCACGGTAGGCTAATTGGCGTGTATGTGAATGTGTATGGCCCTGCAATGGATTGCCACCCTGTCCAGGGTGTACCCCACCCCGTGCCCGATGCTCCCTGGGATAGACTCCAGGTTTCCCCATGACCCTGAGAAGGATAAGCGGTATAGAAGAAGGATGGAGGAGATGTTGACTCTTGCTTTATATCAACAGATACTTGTGTTACGGCTTCTGCCTGTTTCCTGATTCCAGTTTGGATTGCGCCTTTGATATCGCACGCATCGTGGAAAATAAATGTCTGCACACGAACCCACAACTTCCTGTCACGTCCGCTGTTTGACATTTTGGCATCGAGTGCCCTGGAGCGCTTCACAACACAATAACACTGAACCCTTCCAAAAATGTAGCTGTAATATTGATTTATTTTTCAGTTAAGACTTTTCAGATCAAACCGTCTATGATTCACATCTGTCAACTATTCCCTGAGAGTCGAGCTTCATTTATGTACTTTTTTTTTTTTTTTTTTTTGCCAGACATGAATAATTGCTGTAAAAAAAATATGACTAGTATATTGAAAAATGCAACCATTTATGAAATAATTTGAAACGAACCCTACTGCACCGCTCAAGCATCAGTCTTTCTCTGACTCAAATACATTCCTTGCATTCTATCATCTCTAGATCTGAAAGTTGATAAAAAAAAAAAAAAAAAAAAAAGCAGCGGTAAACAATCTGCAAACTCTTCCATTCGTTTTGGGAGTGTTTATAATGTTGTAGTCTTTCCGAATGCTATAGCATTTCGACAAGCGACTTTCCCGACATGTGACTTTGCTAATGTTTTCATTACTTAGCCGGATATTTGCATTAACATAACATATCGGCCTGGCGAGAAAATTGAAGAGGCGGTCAAAGAGGTGTTAGTCTCATAAGCGTATCGATGCGGTATGTTTGAAGTTCACACTGATTAGAGTTCAACCTTAAGTAGTTTTACCCTTTCGTTAGGATGCACTTACCTTCCGGTGTATTCTACTAGTTCAATGAGTAACAAGCGTAAGTTTTCAGAAAAGCACACCTTACTTCGATTCTAGGTTTTTGTTCGTCAGCGCCTACATATCAATTGTGTGGTCCTCGCCAACTTCTATAAACAGACAAGATGACCTCAGGTGACAACGACAACAACAGCAACAAAAACACAACCGATTTCAATACGTCGTATTTTCTCCCCAAAAAGTACACCAACATTCAGAAACCAGGTGGGAAAAAATACACCCTTCCTACTTGCAGGATCGTTAAGAGAGTAATCAGCAGCCAGGTGGTACTAATGAAATGCACAAGATCATTCCGATCATTAAGAAGTGCGACTACCGACTGTATATAAAAGCAGAACCTTTGGCAGTTTGGCGTTCTGGAGCACTCAGGTGGAGGTGTGTGTAAGGGCATCATTGCAAGAAGAAAGGTCATTAGCCATGACTTCAGACAAGCACTTGTTGCTGCTCATCAATCTAGGATGGGTTATAAGGCCATCTCCAAAAAATCTACAACGAGAAGGATTGTTTACACACGGAAAGGCTTCGAGACTTGTCAATCCCAGCCAATTCAGACCGTTTAATGGTCAGAGAGCCACATCATGTGACCTACAGGCTTTTGTAAGCACATTAAATGTTTATGTTCATGGCAGCACAATCAGAAATACACCAAACAAGTATGGCTTTCTTGGAAGGATGGCTAGAAAAAAGCCCCTTCTCTCCACAAAGAATACGGAGGACGATTTAAGTTTGCAAAATCGCATTAGAAAGGCCAAGTGAAAGTCCAGACCTCAAGCTCATTGAGATGCTGTGTCAGGAACGTACGAGAACTGTGCATAAAAGAATGCCCTCAAACATCAATGAACCGAAGCAGCAGCAGATTCTTCCAAACCGATGTGAGAAACTGATAAACTTCTACAGAAAACATTTACTTCAAGTTATGGTTGCTAAAGGTGGCACTCCGTACCTTTAAGTGAGTTATGCTGTATATACACAAGTATTTGCTTTAGATCAATCAACAGACCGGCATATTCACTTGCTACCGCTTACGGGGTTCGCCGAATACAATAATAGTCTCACGATTCGGTATTCGGTGAACCTCCGCCCATCTTTACTTCTGAAAGACTCCGCCTCTCTACGATACTCTCTATATACCCAATCATATCACTGACCTGTTCCCAATCACCCTCCAGCTGTTTCTTTTCAATAACACTTACTTTCCAGACTTCTGTCGCCCCCGTCCCAACTTTTCCGAGACGTGTTGCGGCCATCCGGTTCGAAATGACCTTATTTTTTGTTCTTTCCTTAAAACGGTACGTTTCCTCAGTTTAAACAGTTGATGCATTTTCTACGTTCTATTGTGAATAACATACGGGGTTTATGAGATTTGTCAATCCTCGCATTCTGTCTTCATTTACGTTGCACACAGCGTCCCAACTTTTTTGGAATTGTTGTTGTAGACAGTTTGTGAGATGTATTGAATGGAATAAATATGTGATTATTAAACACTGCACATGTGCTTTAAACGTTTTTCAAAGGTAACGGACTTTTCAGATGTACTGTATAGGCCATTTATTGTCACGTGTTTCACACGTGAGGACTTTCATTTTTTCCAGATGTGATTTTCTCGCATGAATAATCACATCTCTTTCACACGCAATCATGAATTGTTCTCACGGTGCCATGTATGCAATTTCAAGACACGCACCTGGACATGCATATTATTCACGATCGTATGGGGGGAAAAACGTATGATCACGTGAAATGTATGTGATTTTTCTATAAGGGCTGTTAATCCATTCGAACCACTCACATACCGGCTCACGCGGCATGTTTCCTGACGGACCAAGACTTGATAAGCAAACTGTACAAGCATACACGCACAAGACAACCTACACACACACACACACACACACACATACACGCACAAAAGTGACTGTGTCCTTTAACATTCATTTGCAGAGGTATTTCTATTTCCTTACAGTTTGCACGTCATATATTCTCACTGGGGCCTCAGCCATCCTAGAATTGTCTTTGGTTTGTACGTGACGCTTGTCATTTGACTTATGGCCATTTTTGTTTATAATTTATGTATGCAACTGGACTTTTGGTGTGATGCATGGGATATGCATCAAACAAGGTGAGCAGCCTATGTGTGTGTGTGTGTGTGTGTGTGTGTGTGCGTGTGTTTAATCGTCTGCTCAGCTGTGATAATGCCGGAGCCTGTTATCAGCTTCATCTTGCCTGAGGACTCAGTGGCACACACACACACACACACACACACACACACACACACACACACATACATACACACAGCTCTGCATATCTCTGGCTCACACATTCCTCTTATAGCACAAGGGAGTGAGGGCAGCTGTGACAAGCAATGTTCAACGCAACGTGTGTGTGTGTGTGTGTGTGTGTGTGTGTGAGGACTGATGGTCTTATTGATACTGATGAGCAAACTCATGATGAACATAATTTCATGAATATTATAATATAAAAAACAGGATTTGTCGTCGTCGTCGTCGTGGAACGTCAGACGGAGGAACGATTGTTCGTCTTCAAGTATTGTTTTTGAGATTACCGAGAGCAGGTGGATTTGATGGGTGGCGAGATTACAGCAAACACAGAGCTCTCAATTCCCCCTGCCACACACACTCTTACACCCACCCACCCGCACCCAAACCGCCCCCCTCTCCCCCCACCCCCGTTTCTACTAATTATTTCTTTTTTCAAATGCAAAGCAGCCAAAGAAAGTGAGCTGATTTCTCTTCTCGTCTGCTGCTTAAGGGGGGTAAGGAACGCAGGGAATGAGGGAAGGAGCACCTCAGAGAACATAAGGAGGAGAAGAACCAAAGAAAAGAATGAAGTGACTTTCTCCTTTTGCGAGGCCTTTGAAGTTGGAGCGTGATGCAAGAAAGAACGAGAGGGGTAAAGAGGAGAGGGAAGCAAGAGGGGGGAAGAAAAGAAGCGAGGGGAGATCGTGTTAACAAGACGGCCTCTAAAGGCGAATTAAATGCCAAGAGAAAAGAAACACCACTGGCCCCTTCTCCTACTTAGGCTACTTAGGGCCCTTTTCTCAAAGGTGTTTCAAAGCATGGATTCGTGGCTTCTTAAATAGGCGAAACTTAGTTTTAGGATGTTTGGGGTGGGGGGAACCAAGGAAGAATATAGACGCACATCAACCGGCGCTGAATGTTGGGGGAGCTCGGGAGGGAGGCGGGTAGGAGACTTAGACGGCAACACAGGGGTCAGAAGTGCTCGAGGATTACAAGCTCGCTAAGCCTTTCAGGATCCCTTGTTTTCACTTGTTCTCCGTTGTTTGTTGTTCAGATGTGGGGTGGGGATGGGGAGAAGTGTGTGTGTGGAATTAGTGGAGGAGAAAGGCAGTCCATTCACACCTCTCGTCAGACATTTTCGAGAAAGGACCCAGCCCTCCCGTTCCTTGTCGCTGTGAAAGCGCGTTAGTGTCGGCTTTTGTGCACACGAAAAAGAGAAAAAAGCAGCCTCTCCGGATTCCGCCAGTGGAACAAGAGGATTTAGGTTTAAAAAAAAAAAAAAAAAAAAAAAAAAAAAACGCACCAAAACCTGATCTGCTCTCACTTTGATTGGCTTCAGCAGGAGAGCTTGCACACTCTTTGTTGATTAATCAAGGGATTTTCTCCCTTGTACACCAACAACACACACACACACACACACACACACACAAACAAAGCTTTAAAATGTTTTTTTTTTTTTTTTTTTTTTTTAAATCACATATGATAAAAAAAAGAAAAAAAAAGTGGAATGTGTGATGGAACACCTATTTATTAGGTTTTCAACCTCAAGGCTATATTCTAAATTCTTAGCATCCACTCTGGTGTAGCGAATAACACGTGTAGTCCCTCTGTGAGGTCTGGAATGTCTTGTGGTTTTTAAGTTTTAAGTTTTAGCTCCAACGATTGAAAATGGAAAATAGGAAATAGTGCAAAGTGAATGCAGTAACAGATGACAAAAAAGGCTGGGAAGCAAAAGGAAAAAAAAAACCACACAATAACACTCTAACAAACCGCTCATGGCGCTAATTTATAAAACATGCTCGCAACAAAAGAGTGCGATGTGACACTACCAAAATAAAACCCAGCATAGCCGGGAAGAAACAGATGAGCGGCGTGTCATCTGTTTATCTCACGTAGGCTTTCATTACGAATTCCTGATGTTCTTGACACTATGTGTTTATCCAAGTGTGATTTTTATTTAACCCTTTGAGGAGCGGCGTCCCATCGGTGTACTTGGCGCGGCTCGCAGCTGAGAACTTGATATTAATGATGTAAACAAAATCTCGCAGTAGTCAACCGTAACTAAAGAACGGATCAATCGATATATATATATATTTATATATATATATATATATGTATAATCATCAAATTATAGAGTTGGAAATGTGGAATTCGTCTCACTTCAGAACAGGGTTTTGAATTGTAAAATGCCACGATTCTATTCGACTCATCCATCTTCTATACCGCTTTATATTTTTCAGGGTCACGGGGGAACCTGGAGCCTATCCCAGGGAGCATGGGGCACAAGGCAGGGTACACCCTGGACAGGGTGCCAATCCATCACAGGGCACAATCACACACCCATTCTAATCAGCCTACCATGCATGTCTTTGTACTGGGGGAGGAAACAGGAGTACCCGGAGGAATCCCCCGCAGCAGGGCCACGGTGGGAATCGAACCCTCGACCCTGGAGGCGTGAGGCGAACGTGCTAACCACTAACCCACCGCGTGCGCTATACAATGTGAAAAGGTGCAAATGAAACGATCGTGCTATCCAACAGCTGCTCGCGCTGATTTTTTTCATATCTGTCCGTATATACTATGCGTAAAGGTTTTGATAAATAACGTAAGATTGATGCTGTACAATGATGACTCCGTGTCCATGCTGGATCTTGGGTGACTGTTGGTATGGAGAGTCTCCGGTTTCTCCACTTTCTTCCCACTGTCCAAGAACATGCAGGTAGGTGGATTGCCTAAATTAAATTTTCCCCTGAGTATGAATGAGTGTGTGAATGTGTGTTCGTGGTGCCAGGCCGGGATAGACCAGCGATGAAAGAATGAATGAATTTACGATCGGTAACAAATTTCCACAACGAAATGGCTGTACTTGACAGAATGAATGTCAATTTGAAGTCTATAGCTTGAAATGTTTTGAGGATTATTGATGGGACATACATGCCAACAATTCAACAATATTAACAGCTACAGAGGCCACCGTGTGCTTATAGGAACCAGAATGTCAGTGTATATGAACGCACCTGTTAATGCACCTCAAGACCAATTAAACATTACCTCCGGCGTGATTCGATGGGTCTGTCGGGTTCTTTTTTGACCTTATGGAGAGTGTATTATCCATTGCCGAGTTTGGAGCAGAAAAAAACAAACAAACCATGAGTGTTAGAGCAAAACGATCACCGTTACCACAACAGGTAACAGAATTTTGGAGCATTTTGCACGATGGTGGATTGTATGAAAGATATTAGATCTTAGCAGCTTGTAGTAACCCATGACTTCTGGCACCAACAACCATGCCACAGTTAAAGTCACAGAGATCACAAGACCTGTATGATTTTATGCATTGCGCTGCTGCCACATGATTGGCTGATTAGATAACCGCATTAATGAGCAGGTGTACAGGTATTCCTATGAAAGTAGACAGTGAAGGTATTACACTCTGTTACGTCCTAATATTCACTTGTAATGTGATTTTTAACGAATAATCTGAAGTTAGTGTTACCTCCAGACCTTTGGCCTGTAGCATAGATAATTAGCTTGTAATAGCGCCACCTTATGTAATTCACACACATTATGCCAATACTAAATGTGTATTGAGTTAAGGTTTGTCTTTTGGACAATCGCGGTCCAAATATATCCATGACAACAACACTCTAGAGATCTAGTCCTGAAGACTCAGAATACAAGCTCTTCAGCAGAATGCCTGCAGTGGATTAATACTGAAGTCGGTATAGCACTGTGCTAAGTAATAGTCCTATTGTTAAGCGTCACTCTTTTTCTCTTCTTTTTTCTTTAATATTATTAATTTTTTTTTTTACAAATAATGATTGACAGTAAGTGACACAGCATATTTAGGATCCCTCACGTACAGTCCTAACACCAAACAACAGCATAATCGGTCACCTGGTCTTAACGGATAACAATTTAATGATATCTGTGTAGTTAAATGAATCCCTTAATACTCTGACATCTTTACGTCATATAAAAACGAGGGTATTTATAGATCCGCCCTATATCGTGTTTAAAGAACGAAGAGGTAAATGTATTCACTGTATTTCATCAGAAGGATAATTTCACGTTTGTGAGCCTCTCTGAGTGTGTGTGTGTGTGTGATAGAGATAGTAAAGCGACAAGGGTGTCAGTCTGAGAAAGAAAAAAAAAAAAAAAAGATTGAGTGAGAGAGATAAACAGAAACAGGGGGGTGGTTTTCAACAATAAATCAAGTTCCTCACTAATCTATTTAGCATGCTTTCACCATTATCCTGTCACTGAAACAGCTAATTAATTAACTGATTCTACAAAGAAGAGGTTTTGAATGAGCCCATTTAGGTAATTACTACCAAGAGCCGTTTGGGCAACTCATTTACTGCAGCTGCACAAGCACTCTGTCCCTATCCTGTAACATTAGGAAAATGACAACGAATGTAGGTTATTCGTGTGTATGCTTAATGGTGATGACAAACATGGAGGAAGAACTCGAGTGCATCACATTTCCCCATGCCCTACTACTATTTATTAACGACAAATAAGAGTTCACGTACAACTTATATACTTACACCTTAAAACTGCTGGGTTGTTTTTACAACTCAGGTGCAGGCTTTAGCTGGTCGGGTTGACGTGACCCAAATTTGGGTTGATGATGCGTAATCCGGCACGCTGGGATGAGGACGCGGACGCGGTCCTGAATAGGAACAGGTACATGGCGTCGAGATTCATTTTCTGGGGAAAAAAATGGAAGTTTGAATAATGTCACAGCCGTCCATGGGTGGGAGCCAAGGGAGCTAAATTGGTTGTGCGCTCTGGGTGGGAGGGATGGTCTACTCTCTCTCCTGTCAGTCAGAGTTATACTAGCCAATCATGGGTGTCTGTGAGCTCCATGTGTGTTAGCATTCACCTTCCCTGGTTATTAGCTGTTATATGATAGGGGAAAGCTGGTTGGTGAGTGGGAATTGGCAGGATACCATATTGGGGAGGGAAAAAAAAGATTCCTCGTCTGAAATTTTCTACAGTACCTGTCGAGACAACCAGAAAAACATTCAAAGAACTCAGCTGCGACTGCAAGAAGCATTTGTCCGTTGATTAAGTTAACAGCCTTTTAATGTGTACTTTGGCTTGATAGCCAGTGTTAGCCTGCTGACAAAAATATGCTAGCTAATGTTATCTGAGGTGAAAATATGGGGCTGAGGTTTGTCTTTTTGCAAGAAATTTGAAAGATTCGATTCGATTCTTACACGGTTATATTTATAGCTAACATTAATTTACCTACATCTAGCGTGCTACATTCGTACTAACCTTACTACTAACTAGCGTAAACCCCAGGTTTCCACACGATATAATATGATTTCGATCGTTAAGGCAACAATTCAATATTTGATGGTACCGGGGAGTGTGATAACGCTTAATCTGCTCGATAACGGACGCGTTCAACATGACAAATCATGACGATTGAAACGTCTTGTTTCAACTATCCCATGTAGCTTAAAGAAATGCTGAACTCTTTGGAGCAGTGGAAATCTTTGATCTAATTATCTTTAGCCTTCTGAACACCCAGTGTTCACATACAAAAGTGAACATAATCACTCATTCACCGCGGACAGACATAAAAGCTTCCAGTACTAAGCTCATGAATCTGATCACAATATAATGAACCTAATCAATGCTGTAGCAGAAGAACAGGAACGGCTCAGTGGGACAGCTAGTGTGGGAAAAAGCATGCTCTGTTTCAAAACAATGTGGATATTGATATTAAGAGAATGACTCAACTGACAAAAGGGTCAATGAAGATCATTCTACTGAGCCTGGTGCTGCGGTCAGTGTTTTTATCACCTATGGCTTTAGAGAGAACTGAAAAGGGGAGGGTGAAACCCTCTCCATCGGCTTGGTGCTCCTTTATCAATGTGGCTCAATCTTTTCAGAGACCCTCTTTTCACCCCGGCTGTGTTCGTCATTAGCCCCTGCAACCTCCTGTTTGTTTGGCCGGGACTTAGGGATGTTCGGACTGAAAGGGGACAGTCATGTTGGGAGGAGAAGATTAATAGATAGACGTTGAAATAAGGAGTTGAGGGGTAAAGCTTTGAAGCAGGTTGGTCAGAAAGGGGCAATGATCAAGATGTAGATTCCCCAGGATGCAACTTTGGGGCAACAACCTTTAGATTGACCAATTCTTTTATATTCTTTTATATTCAGTGACAACAGGTCAAATTGTATTGGATATATAATTCATTCATTCTTTCATTCATCTTCAGTAACTGCATTATTGGGTTGTCAGGATCGTAATGGATCCAGAGACCATCCTGGGAACAATCTGGCACAAGGCAGGCAAGTACATCCGAAATAGGACCCGAGTTGGTTTTGACATAATCAGTCCGCCTGCTGGAATGTTTTTGGACAGAGGGAGAAAACTGGAGAACCCAGAGGAAACCCACACAAACACAGGGACAACATGCAAAATGCCATACAGACAATAACCCAAGCTCAGAACTGAACTAGGGACTCTGGAGCTGTGAGATGGCAACGTTACACTCTGCACTACCATGCCAGCTTCTACAGGATATACTGTACCAATTATAAATTATTTATATTAATTGGACTAATTCCTGGTCCCATAATACATCCCCAATTACGGAAAAGTTGAGGTGCTCTGTAAAATATAAATAAAAACAGAATGCAATGATTTGCAAACGTAATAAACTCATATATTATTCACAATAGAACATAGAAAACATATCAAATGTTTAAACTGAGGAAATGCACCAATTTAAGAAAATAAATAAGGTCATTTTCAATTTGATGGCCGCGAAAAGTTGAGATGGGGGCAACGAAAGGCTGGAAAAGTAAGTGTTAGGAAAAAGAAACAGGTGGAGGGCGATTGGGAACAGGTCACTAAGATGATTGGGTATAAAAATGCGTATCTTAGTGATGTAGAGTCTTTCAGAAGTAAAGATGGGAGAGAAGTTCACCAATCTGCGAAAAACTGCGTCGACAATTTGTGGAACCATTTCAGAGGAATGTTCCGCAACGTAAAATTGCAAAGACTGTGAATATCTCATCATCTACAGTACATAATAGCATCACAAGATTCAGAGAATCTGGAGAAATGTCTGTGTGCGGGGATTTCTGAGAGACTCTGCCTCTCTAATATGCTCTTTTTATACCCAATCATGTTACTGACCTGTTACCAATGAACCTAATTAGTTACCAAAATGTTCTTCCAGCTGTTTCTTGTTACTAACCCTTACATTTCCAGCATTTTGTTGTCCCCGTCCCAACTTTTTTGAGACCTGTTGTGGCCATCAAATTCAAACCCCCCCCCCAAAACGGTACATTTCCATAGTTTAAATATTTTATATGTTTTCTATGTTCTATTGTGAATAACACATGGGTTTTTGAGATTTGCAAATCACTGCATTCTGTTTTTATTTACATTTTACACAGCGTCCCAACTTTTTTTGTTATTGGGGTTGTACATGCAAGCCCTGGGACCAAGGATCTCATATAATTTCCCGTGAACAGATGTGACTTCGGATCAAAACCGAGATGTGGACAAAGCCATGGCTTAGAAGAAGAGGTCAAGAATTAAAACTCGCGTATTGTCCATATAAAAGTCTTAACAGCTATGGTGGAGCTTCTTCATGAAATACTCTGTTACTCATTAGTTATTGGTCTTTTATGCCCATCTAGATTGGGTTTCTTTTGAGACAGGATGTTTTTAATATGTAGCATTTATATCTGGGGCTGTTAGTGTGGGCCAGGCATCTACCAGATAATTCAGACACCAGCCCAAACTCCAGATTACGACCAGAGAAACAAAGAAAACCTGTCTAGTAACAGACCTTTTTGAATATTTATTTATTTATTATTATTTCTTTAACCATGAGATATTTTCTGGAGCATGTGATGGAAACTTGTTTCAGGAACAAAGGATCTCATCTACATCAAGGAAAATGGTAAACTCTTTGGTGCAGTGGTTGTCTTTGAACAAATTCCCTTCAGCCTTCCAAACACTCAGTGCTCACACACACAAAAGCAGACGTAAGCTCTCATTCAGTGAGGATGCAAATAAAAGCTCCCACTGCTAAGCCACCGCTAGTCCTCCAGGGTTAGTTAACTGCCAGGGACATCAGCAATGTATACAAAGAATAAGACGACGGGATTTATGAAGAGACAAGTTCCAGAAGGAGGTAGAAAAGTGGTGGGAGAAGAAGAAAGAAAAAGAGAATTTTTTTTGTGATGAATTATGTTTGTTTTTTTTTTCCTTTATAGAAAGAGTAAATTGTGGCTGAGGTGGATGAGTTGGTCCTGTAGAAAGGGGAGTAATTAAAGGAAAAGGGCACTCGTTATAAGGTCATTTATGGCTAAAGCGCCAAATGAGCAAAAACAATAAGCATTACGTACATTAACTCAAAGATTCCAGCCAAACAAGAGGAAAAACAATTACATTTAATAGTAACCTTTTGCATAAAAATACGTGCCAAACCCTGTTGCTGACTTAACCATGTCCTGTTTGGCTGGGGTAAAAAAATTCTGGTTGCACACATGTAAAATATCTTGGTCATCCATTATCATGGGACAAAAAAAAAAAGACATTTCAACACACAAAAAAAAGACAGATCGTTGTTCGTCTGCGCAAATCAGGTGATGCAATAAACTCTAGCATAAGCAGTTAAAATGTCATTAATACTAGAGATGGTACAATCTTTTCCAAAATTGATGCTGATACTGAAACCTTGACATTTAGCTGATACTGTATCAATATCCATCCCGTATTTTGTCTTTAAAAATGACTACGTTTTAAAATAATTTTTAAACCGAAACTTTTAAAAGAATACAGGGGGAAAAAAATGCATAGCTAAAACCGGCTAAAAACGTTTGTGCAGCAAACGAAAAACACTTTGCAAATATAATGAGTATGCAAAATATAAATATAATACAAATCAAACCTAATTGAAAAAAAAAAATTACAAACAAGTCTCTTTATGTCTGAACAATTCAAGATTAAAAAAATTTTCTCTCCAAATTTCCAATTCTAGTCTATTACATTTGTTACAGGATCAGATCAAATTCACTGTTCTTTCCTCCGATATCCTATCCAGTATCGGCCTGATACCGGTCCTGAAGTTTGGATCAGCGCCATCTCTAATTAATACATATTACCCAACACAGTGATGGGTGAAGATGGAAAAATCATCCCAATGATCCCAAAGATCCCAATTTGATAGTTTTAGCACAGTGGTTAAGACATTGGACGGATACTTGGAAGGTTGTTAGTTAAAATCCCGGCACTGCCTTGCTACAACTGCTGGGCCCTTAAACAAGGCCCTTAACACTCAACTGCTCAGTTGTATAAATGATATAAATGTAAGTCGGTCTGAATAAAGTTGTCTGCCAAATGCCATAAATGAGACCCACTGTCTAAGGGCAGTGGGAGCTCAGTGGGTGAAATGTTGGACTATTGATCAGAAGGTTGTGAATTCAAATCCCAGCACCACCAAGATGCCACTGCTGGGCCCTTGAGCAAGGCCCATAACCCTCAACTGCTCAAACCCGCTCTGGATAAGGGTGTCTGCCAAATGCCACAAATGGTACATTTCAAAGTCGACTATTAAACACCACTTCCCGACAATATCTCAGAAAATGAAGAGCCTGGAAACCACCCATCATTATTCTGACCAAAATCAAACTGTTTGGCCATGCACACTATCAGCATGTTTGGTGACTACATACAAGGGAAAGCACCTGATATCTTCTGTAACTTTCAATCACAGTGACACTAGCAAATCGTGTACATCTGAGAGCTCGTTTATGCGGAAGAGGGCAGATAGCACGTTCCTCTGAGGGAATTTCTTTGCCTTGTGATGAGCAAAATTTTTTGAAGTTGGCTGTCTTGACATGTCTTGAAGGAAGCACATGTTAGCCTTCATCCTCCCTGCTTGGTAACTGGGGTATGATGGGGTGGTTCAGGGGCTCTTGTGAAGACTATCCATCGATCCATTTTCTATACCCCTTATCCTACAGGGTCGCAGAGAACCTGCAGCCTATGCCAGGGAGCATCAGGTAAGGCGGGGGACACCCTAGATGGTGTGTCAATCCAGGGCACAATCACACATACATTCACACACCCATTCATACACTATGGAGACTTTGGACATGCCCAAGCGTGCACGTACCCAGTGGAAACCCCCACAGAAGAACATGCACACAGGAATCGAACCCCCAACCCCGGAGGTGCGAGACGTCCGTGCTAACCATTAAGCCACCGTGAACCCATCGGTAAAACTTTCGACAAGATGATGAGCCAAACGGAATTCCAAATCAACACAGAAATGGTTAAAGAAACACAAAGTCAGTATTTTGTGATAGCTATCTCATTGTCCTGATTTGAACTCTTCTGAAAACCTGTCTGAATCGATGAGATGCACAAGCTTCAAATATCAAGGCGTTTGATACGTTCTGCATGGCGACGTGGACCAAGATCCCTCTACAGGTATCTCCAACCGTCTTAGACAGGACAGAAAGAAACTGTGAAAAGTCCTTGTTGCTCTCTTGTGGACAGGAATCACAAAATATTAATTAACATTAAGGATGCAGTGTGTCATTTTGAAACTAACAGATGTTTTAGAGAAAAAAACTTGCACTACTTAAAAATAAGTGCAATAGTTCCGGAGGGCACTGTAGCAATGTAGACCAATCAGCCATGACATAACAGGTGGTTAGTGATGCAGGAGAGATGGAACCAGGACGCACTGCGGGAAGAAGACAAGCTGGCGGAAGCAGTGGGCAGCGTTCTGCTTGGAAACCTGGGGTCGTGGCACTCGTCCGTCCTCGTTATGAGGAAGAAACCTTGAGAGGAAGCAGACTCAAAAGGGAACCCAACCTCATCCGGGTAACAAAGGATAGTACGATTATAAATAAATAAATCGCTTCTATAAATGTGCAAATACTACATGGTCAAATAGTGCAGTTGTGTAACTGTGTAGCTCCTCCACTGTCGGAGACGTATTGTAGTCCTAGCCATCGTAACATAACTGTTCAGATGAATTGAAATCCAAAGCCATTTTATGGTTTTGATATCTTACGGCATTCGTGTGGATGTTACTTTGACACGTACCACTTACCTAAACATTGTTGCAGACCAAGTACACCCCTTCGTGGCAACGGTATTCCCTATTGACAGTGGTCTCTTTCAGCAGGATAATGCGCCCCACTGCAAAAACTGTTCAGGAATGGTTTGAGGAACATGACAAAAGAGTTCAAGGTGTTGCCAATAAAATCAAGCATCTGTGGGATGTGCTGGACAAACAAGTCTGATCCAGTGAAGCCCCACCTCGCATCCTACAGCACCTAAAGGATCTGCAATTAATATCTCGGTGCCAGATACCCCAGCGCACCTGTCCTGACGTCTTGTGGAGTCCATGCCTCGACGGGTCCGAGTTGTTTTGGCGGGAGCTACACAAAATCAGGCCGGTTGTTTTAATGCTATGGCTGATTGGTGTAGTCTCCAATTATGCGTAATAATGTCGTTGGTAACAGATGCACTTTCTTTAGGCATCACACTGACACTACATACTAAGCATACTAAGCAAAGGAGGGTTGAAAGAGCGATATTTTATACTTGAATAGATGCATGGCGCTTCCTTTCGAAGAGGGGAAGAATGTCTACAAATCCTGGTCACTTTAGGATATTGTTGCCTTCTATGAAGAATGCATTTAGAATTGATTTAGAATACATTTATTTATTTGGCAGATGCTTTAAGCGTACACCTGAATAGTTAAGGGCCTTGCTCAAGGGTGCAGCAGTGTCTGAATGAGAAAAATTCTAAAAAAATAAATAAATAAATAAATAAATAAAATATACTACCAAGGTAACGACGGTATTATTATGAAGACGAGCCAAACCAAAGCAAAGTTGGAAGCTATATCGAGAAGATTTGATGTCATAAGTTTCAACTCTTTCTTGAAGAGATTTCATGGCGCATTAAAGTTGTGAATAGATATGTAGGATTATAAAAGATGGTTTCTGCTGGCCCTGTTAAAATCCCATTCATCAATTGTTCTCCTTCACAAGAGCTTTTCTAAAAGGAGAAGCAGAAGAGAGCCAGGTGTCCCAGGGACACATTTACAGTGATTGGGCTCAAAAACCGACCAGCGCAACCACCGATTCAGTTCTTTATCTCTCCCTCCTCATCCCCACACTCTGAATGTGGAGTTTTATTGACAAGAGGTGCTGTGTGTCTCTGGAAACGCTGAAGAAATGAAGTCTACTGCATTCTCTCTCTCTCCTCTCTCTCTCTCTCTCCTCATCTCCACTCTGAATGTCGAGTTTTATTGACAAGAGGTGCTTTGTGTCTCTGGCAATACTTTAAGAAAATGAAGCCTCTCCTGCGCTCCGTTCTTTCTCGTCCCCCCACCACCCACCCAATCTTACACTCCCTCCATTCCACCTCCTTCATCTCGCTCCAGCCATTCCTCTCTTCCTGCTATCGTCTCGCGTAAAAAATGTTCACTCCCTCCCTCTTTCTCTCTCGCTTGGTTGTGAGATTTGCCTAACAAAGAGTGCCTCTGCCCAAGGTCAGATAAGGAACCGTGGCGCAAGAAGCCACAGCCGCTGCTCCTTTCATTCGTCTTCGCCCCTCCGTTTCTCAGAATTATCTCAGCTGCACATAATAATTATTACCGAGGACGGAGGAGAGGAGATAACTGAGAGGCAGCGTGCATGTGAGTGAGAGAGAGAGAGAGAGAGAGGAGAGGGAGAGAGAATAAGAGGATGAGAGGTAGTGTGAAAATTTAGCTTTGCTACTATGGAGAAGTGTGAAGTAAAATTATACTCCCTAAAAAAAAAAAGAAAGAAAGAAAGAAAGAAAGAAAAAAAGAATAGCTCCAGTTTTATCGCAATGTTTTAGTCCATTTTTTAGTTCACAAGGCATAAAATCAACAATTATAGATCTATAAATATTTTTCATGCCATATGATTTTAATGAATGAAGAATACATTGTTTGGAAAAGCAACAGAAAAATGATACAATAAATATAGTGTCAAATTATGGTAGCCAGAAATGCAGGTTAGCATGTTAATTATTCAATTTGAATAGCATTTAAACATCCCTAGCTAGCTAATGATTCATTTCTTGCTGCAATTTAAAAGCACGAGTTAATATTATTGATGAGAAGCACAGCTGTACTTTGTCTATAGGTATTAAAAATCTATTCTAAGGGTAACTCCTAATTGTCCTAATTTAATGTGCAAAGAGTCTTATATGACCTGATACTGAGAAAGAATGGACTGAAATTTGTTGACGTTTTCACCTTACATCGCATGCACACATGTATACACAAATCTCAGTCGATTGGCTCTGAACCCCCGATCCTCCAGGTCCCATGACCTATGACCTCACAACCTCAGCCGTGTTATCATGAAGCCAGCTAAACCCCCTAAGCCTCAGCCTCTTGTCAGCACCTCTAACCTGGAGAAGGCGCTATCACTCCGGATGAGGCACTCTGTATAGCACAGATACCGCGCGTGTGTGTGTGTGTGTGTGTGTGTGTGTGTGTGTGTTCATGTGGGGGTGGTGGGGGGTATTGCTGAGATGGAGATTACTATCACTGCAGCTGTATTACAGACTTCAAATGATGGCAGGTTAACCGGTTCAACCTAGACACACACACACACACACACACACACACACACACACACACACACACTGTAGATTGTCACTGTAATTCCACAGTCTTATCTGGAAAGTCAGGATGTGTATGTTCCAAGTCCAATCAGTTCTACACAATGAACATGATGTTTGTGTCAAATTACATTTAACCAATAGAAACCCATACGTTCTTATTGGCACGTTCTTATTGGTCAAGGAAGAGGAGTGTTTAGTAGTGTTACCATCTGAATGCAATATATGCCGTCACAGCACTAAAAAATAGAAGGTTGTTTAAGAATAGGATTTTCAGTTAGATTACAATATCATGATAGGATTTCTTAAAAAAGTAAAAATGGATTGTCTCGATTTTAAATGATATATTAATATTAGAGATGGCATCGATCCAATACCCAGTATTGATATCTGGTTGATACCAGTAAAAAAAATAAATGATGGATCATATATAATAGGATCATATAGAAAAAACAACAACAAAAAAAAAAACATAGATATGGGGATACTGTAACAAATGGGAAAGATTGGATTTTGACTTGTAAAACAAACGTATTTTTGAAATTGCACGTTTACATATAAAGAGACTTTGTTTTTTTCTTTTGTTAGGATTGATTTTATTATCTTAATATTTATTACATGAAATTTTTACAGTGCGAGTTATTTTTGTATGAACGAGTTTCACTACACCGTAAAATCCAATTACCTCGAAATCTTTAAGTTGATAAATCAATTTCTTTGAGCCAAATTCACTTAAAAATTCATTTTAAACGACAAAGTTTGAGTTAATATAAGTTTCTTGCTATATTTAAGCGTATCTGCCTTAAAGAAATTAAATTGATCAACTTAAAAATTCAGAGGTAATTATTTTCCTCGATTCTATCCGGTTTTACAGTGTGTGATGTGCTTCAGTTAAAAAAACAACAACAACAACAACAACAACAACAACAACATTTTAAAGCTTAGCAGTTTTAAAGGAAACAGCACTGGATGTGTATTGTTATCGGCATTCTACTTACCACTGGTATCACTATTTGAAAAGAAAATCTAGTATCAAGCCATCTGTAATTCATTTACAATAGAAAGTAAAGCGCTGACATCAATATGGTGAAGTTTAGTTCACGTTTTTGGAAGGAGTCTCCAGTATCAGAGCTCTGTAACAGCCGGAAGAAAAGCTGTAAGTTTTCCGACACGGGAAAGTTTTCCGGAGGTTACGGCTCCGCGCCGTCTCGGTAACCACCGTTGGGTAAGTTACTCCCAAAAAAAAAAAAAAAAAAGTAATCCAGTACAGATTATTAATCACTACTTTAAAATTGTAATTTGATTACATTACTGATTTTTTGATGGCCATCCTGATTTCATTTAAACAACAGAATAGAATAAAGTTTGGGATAAAATACATAGATAATGAGACACCATTGAACAAAATATCATCTCCATACAAGAACAGGCTAGATTAACTTAACATTCATATATAGCTAAATCAAAACCTCTCAATCGACATCCAGATGTGACATTGTCTACTGATAAAAGCACTATACATTAAAAAAAAAAAAAAAAAAAAAAAAAGAAAAAGTTAAATATATACATTGTGGCTTCTTTCACCGAGATTATTTTTTTAAAATCTAAATATCCTACTGATTCATGTTGAATAATCAAGACAAAAATTTAAATGTGTGTGTTTATGAGAGAGTGCGCAGTATATGCAGCCCAGAATGTTCTCATTTGCTTTTTTATTCCTTTAAGAACCCCCCCCCCCCACATGTTTGTTTAATATGCATTAAAACAGCCTGCAGGCCCCTGGAACACACAGATAAAGTGGACATATCGCTGAGTGTTATGATAAGAGATCGAGCGGGTGAGAGAGAGAGAGAGAGAGAGAGAGAGAGAGAGAGAGAATGTGCATGTGAGCGTGTGATATCTCTGAATGGTATGATAAGAGACAGCAGTGAGACGGCAGTATGCAACAGCATGAGAGATGGAGAAGGAGGGGGGGCGAGATGGGATGGGTGTTTCTCTCTCTCTCTCCCGCTCTTTCTCTCCCTCTCTTTCTCTCTCTCCCTCTCTCCTGGGGGAGTGGTGGAGCAGCACAATGCAAACATGTCGGAGTGAATGGCCGAGTGGGAAGAGGACAGCTGTTTGAGATGACAGCGATGGCTGTTCATACTCGCCTCCCCACCGTCCTATTAACACACAAAAAATCTCTCTCTCTCTCACACACACACACACACAAACATGTACAGAGTTACACACATTCACATACAAGGTCACACACACACACACACACACAATTAAAATGTCATTATTCATTGTTTTACAATGTGATTACAGATACATTCAATAGAGGTTTATTCGACACGGCAAACATTTTCACGGCCACTGAAAATATCTCGAATATGGTCAAAATTATTGAGCATTTCACATTATAACGCAAAGATATGATCGTTCGACCTGTTTCCCGACAAGCTCGAAATAGACTTCGTCTTTCGGCAGATCGTGTTTCTAATTTTAAACTTCTATTTCTAGAAAGATGCAAAAAATGATTCGCTAATGGAACAAGGCATTTTAAAGCCTGGTATGAGTAAACGCATCTAAAAACAGAATAATCTGTTATAATAATCTCATTCTGTGGAATATCATACGCGTTTGCCCGTAGCCGAAAGTATTCGACATGCTAAAGATGATCGTTTATTTGCAGCGCATAACTGGGTACTGAAACATGTCTGTATGCATCTTTTGTAAAGGTAAGCTAGACTCTCATACCACAGCAGTCCTGAATGATAAAATCTGATTGGTCAGAAGGTGTTGATTTATTCCCTAGGCTATAACAGCAGCTCTGACAATTCAGCTTCGGGGTTCATATCAATGCGCTCGTTCTGAAACGTTATTGTTTCTATAGTAACGATCCGTTCGCAGGGACGCGTGTGTCGAACGCTCCACATGATCTAATAATACACCGATTTTCGAGAAAAAAAGAAAGAAAGAACGCAAAGCGTATGATCATGGATATGGAAAAAGATTTCTGTAGGAAGATGTTTAATTGACATTTCGATAAGGAGTCTCCTGTGATGGCTCTTTGGAAGAGTCGGTAAGTTTTCCGTCATAGGAGAGCCTTCAGGACAGAGGGCTTTGTACTTTCCTGTTTCTCGGTAAACAGGTGAGGGGGTCTGTGCGGGTCATATTCTTGAAGTAATCATGGATAGCAAATATATTTGCTGCCAAGTACTGTACAAACATGAGAATTGCATTCCTGATTACATATCTATATATATATATATATATATATATATATAAAAATCATTATGAATGAAATGAGCTGTGACAA
>NC_030433.2:2090000-2117500 GCF_001660625.3 Ictalurus punctatus
AAAGGCCTAGACGTTCAAGAGCGAGGACGGGTCGAGGCTCGGCGATCTGCCAACAGATGCGTCAGCGAATAATCCAACACTTCGAGAGGAACATTCCCCAAAGACAAATCGGTAGGATTTTGGACGTTTCACCTTCTACAGCGCACATTATAATTAAAAGATTAAAGGAATCCGGTCAGATCTCGGCGCGTAAAGGGCGAGGCCGAAAACCACTTCTGAGTGCGCGTGATCCCCGATCCGTCAGAAGTCACCGTCTTAAATCTGTAACGGAGATCCTGACATGGGCTCGGGAATGCTTTGGTAAAGCTTTGTCGCTCGACACAGTTCGCCGCTGCATCCACAGATGCAGGTTAAGGCTTCACTATGCAAAGCAGAAGCCGTACATCAACACTGTCCAGAAGCTCCGCCGAGTTCTCTGGGCACGGTATCATCTGAGATGGACAGTAACACAGTGGAATCGTGTTTTGTGGTCCGACGAGTCGAAAGTTCAACTAGTTTTTGGACAAAACAGCCGTCGTGTTCTCCGGGCCAAAGAGGGAAAGGACCATCCAAGCTGTTATCAGTGCCAGGTCCAAAAGCCAGCGTCTGTCATGGTATAGGGGCGTGCCAGTGCCCATGGCATGGGGGTAACTTGCACATCTGTGCGGGCAGCATTAATGCAGAAAGATATGTACACATTTTGGAGCAACATATGCTTCCATCCAGAGCAGGACAACGCCAAACCACATTCTTCCCGGATTACAGAGAGCGCGGGTGCTAGCATGGCCTGCCTGCAGTCCTGACCCGTCACCCATTGAGCATGTCTGGCGCATTACGAAGCGCAAAATAAGGCGACGAAGTCCCGTCCAGTTCCGCAGCTGAAGAAATGCATGATGGATGAATGGGGGAAAATTCCACTAGCTAAACTTAACCAACTAGCGTCTTCACTCAGTGTCCAAACGCTTAATAGGTGTTATTAAAAGAAAAGGTGACGTTAGGGGTTAGGGTTACCGCGGTAAACAGTCGACTGTCCCAACGTTTTTGGAGTGTGTTGCGCTCATCAGATTTGAAACGAGTGTATATTTTTTTTTTTTCAAAATAAATGAAATTCACAAAGTAGAACATCAAATAATGTGTCAATAATGTGCTTTTTCAACAGAGTCCCGGGTGAATTGAACTTCGCATCCGAAACCTTAAATAGAAATGCCAGGAGAAATAAAAAAGAATTTTTTTCCCCACTTGACTGCGGTGTGAAAATTAAGCATGCGAAGTGAAGTAGAACTACAGAGATGGCTGATGGAGAGATTCTTGCGAATAAATCTTGACATAGTTAACGAGTGTTGCAGAAGAATGATGTTATCTTGTTGCGTCTCTTCGACATAGAAGCAGCTGATGGGAACCCGAGACCATTCCCATTCCCATTCCCAGATATTCGCTTAACCCTTTTGAGACATGCTGTATTTGAATGGAAATGTACCTTCTGGGACTGAACCGAGCTGAGCATGGAAGAGGTACACAGGCAAACTCCGCCCTGTTGTCTGTGTGTGTGTGTGTGTGTGTGTGTATGTTTGATTTGGTAGAAGAAAATGTGTGTGGCATTTGAAGAAGAAAAAAAAAAAAAAGAAGACCTGGTTCATTCAAGCGCCTTAAAATTAATGTGTGTGTGTGTGTGTGTGTGTGTGTGTGTGTGTGTGTGTGTGTGTGTGTGAGAGAGAGAGAGTATTGATCCTGTAGAGTTATTCTGCCGCCAGAGTTCATTAACCTCTGTGGTAATGACAAAACGTTTGTGGACAGCATGTCTCAGAGGGACTGTGGAACCGCAACACTACTGGAACGCTATTTAAGACTCACACACACACACACACACACACACACACACACACACACACAATTTCACCATGCTCTCACAGATTTAAGGCTGTGAGATTTCAGATCTCATTTATGTCGCAGCACCAGAAGAAACTTGCCAATAATTCAATTTCCACTTCTCTTCAAGTGTGATCTGATATCTGGTACACAAAATCTAATTATAAACAGAATCCGATTAGAAACAAATACAGAACGAATACATTCAATAGTATTCAACCTGGCATTTTCCAGACCATAACAGTCACTCTCTCTTCCCATTATGCCGACTACCACTCTCCTTCCCTCCATATCTATGCAGCGACTTCCTCCATAATTACCAGTTATTAATTTTAAATGAGTCCGCCGACGCACGGCACGATTTTAATGCGGCCTGTTAATATCAGATCAGATGAGATTGGGAGAAGAGGATGATGGAGCAGACGTCTCTTCCCCCCCCCCCCACCCCCCCACCATTCTGTCATTAAGAATACAGTTCTTGCTACGCAGACTTGTACATGTGATCCTACTGAGACGGGAGAGAACTGGTGGATGTCTCCCTTCTTCCTCATCTCATATAAGACAAACAGTATATGAAAGACAGCATATAAAGAACTGGAGGTTCAAGCAATCCCCCCCCCCAAAAAAACAAACAAACAAACAACATACATATATATCACGAACAAGCATTGGTTTATTCATCAGGTCAAGTTTATTCAGAGAATCCATTATGAGTATGACGTGATTAGATATGAGAGAAAGAAGAGTCCAAACCTGTAGCCTATTATAAAGTATGGCAAGAGGCTCATGCTAAATAGTCTCTCTCTCATACGCACACACTCTATCTCTCTCTCATACACACACACATACACTCTCTCTCTCGTCTCACCTCTTTCAGTGGCTAAAGTGGCGCTTGTGGCAGCTGAAGTGTTGATGCCGATGTGCCGAAGCCTGCAATTCACCAATTTCACTGCTAATTAGCCTACAAAGCCGGCGCCTCCGGGGGAGGAAAGGATGGAGGGCAGTATGGAGGGAGGGACCGCGGGGGGTCGAAGCTGGCACGGCTGAGACATATGGCACACTACCAGAGGCTGGGTGGAGAAAATAGTGAGAGAGTGGGGTTATAGTAATACTGCCTTCAGAGAACGAGGAGAAACAAGAAAGTGGAGAGGAGAGGAAAGAAGAGGAACAATAATAGGAAAGGAAGGGGAAAAGAACGACAGGAGGAAATGGAGGCGGTGATGAGATTTTTAAAAAAATATATATATATATATATAATAGGATGATGAAGAAGAGTGAGAACCCATGCAATAAAAGAGGAGCAGAAAATCACTTGCTCTATCGTCAGGAGATCGTGAGTGTGAATCAGTCCCTCCGGGAGTTTTCTCACGAGCATAGAAATGAACGTAAAATCCAGCAAACTCCGCAATATTCAAATGGAAAATGGCGCACTTATATAGCGCTTTTATCCAAAGCGCTTTACACGGTGTCTCGTTCACCCATTCACTCGCACACCAGTGGTGGCAGAGCTGCCATGCAAGGCGCTGACGTGCCATCGGGAGCAACTCGGGGTTCGGTGTCTCGCCCAAGGACACTTCGGCACGTGGACTCACGTGGGCCGGGAATCGGACCTCCGACCCTACGATTAGTGGACGACCCGCGCTACCACCTGAACCACAACCGCCCGTTCGGTGGAGCTTAGAATTTAAAAAAATTCCCGCAGATTTTCCGGAGATTTGGGTGAAGACCCATCATGTGACGCCGTCGCAGCGCACAACCATCCAAAGCCCTCTCCGATTCCCGTGCGTCTAACATGAGTACAGCTGAAAGCTCTCAAATACCAACAAACATCGGTGTGAAAAACCGTGAAAAACAAACTGTAGGTATCGCTCGACGGTAGCACGAGTTAGCATCGGCTGTAGGTCATTTGTGTAGTTGTGGTCAGGTAGCATCCCGCATTTTATTCCCCTTCCAAAGCAACCCTTGTGTGTTGAAAAGATCCTTAGCATTTATTTGTGTGCGTACGGGCCATCATTCCACCTTCAAAACCTTGCTCTCGAATCAAACGTGTGTGACGTCACTCCCAGAGCATTGTCGGTTGCGCTGGCTGGGATGGTCTATATGCTATGACACCCATTTCTGTCTAACTGTGCATTAAAACAACAACAACAGCAACAACTTGTCTGCACTTTCTTGTCAGTTTCCAGTAATTATTTAATATCTAAACATCGCTGCATGTATGGTACATTCGCATTAACATTGGATGCAATATGGAGAAATATATGACGTCTGCAAGAAGGCAGATTCTGGAAATCTGGCGGCCATGTTGACTTATTGCAAGACAGTGGGAAAGGCTAGAGGTGCATCTGCTTTCCAACAGTCACCGCTTTTTATTTAGAACATTTTTTTTAAAGAGGACACCATGTAATGATTTTGGTTTTTCGTTAAAAATAAACCCCGTTAATCCGGATCCAGTAATTAAAATAATTATATCACGATGTGTGATATAAACATCTGGGTTGGTAGGAAAAGAAACCTGCTTGGACACTCTGATCTACTCGTGTTAATTCCAAGCCATCTGTGAGAATTTTATCACAGAGGAGACATGCAGATATTTCATTACAGACCTCACTCTGAGAAATTAATACTGCTTGAATAGGGCTGTATGTGTGTGTTTGTGTGTGTGTTTGTGAGAAAAGTTGGTAGACTGGGGATGCCCCTTCATTGGGTACAGCTGCACCACATGCAGCCCTGGCACCTACCACCGCTCCGCCTGCCAGCACCGTGTATAAAACACACACACACACACACATATACACGCACAGCCTGGCAGCCAGTAAGAGCCCTAATGCCGTCTCTGCCACGCTGGCACCTGCCCTGCCACCTATCGCTAACAGCAATGGATTCCAGAGAGACTGAAGCTTGGCACCATGCCCAGTGGCGGGCTGGAGTGGATACACTGCTCTCTCTATCTGTCTTGCCACCTCCTTCCTTCTATCTCTTCATCCCTCCTTCTCTTTTTTTTCCCTCCCTCTCCTTTTGTTGTCTCTCATTAAATCTTTCTTTCCACTGCATCTTCTGTTCCTTTCCCTCCTACAGTATCCCTCCGTTTCTCTTCAGACGTCCTTCTCTTTCTCTGCCTTCTTTCCCGCTCTCTGTTAGCATGGCAGTGAATTAGTATTAGCGTTAAGTCTATGGGAATTAGACCGAATGTCGGATGTAGGACAGCAGAGAACGTCGGGACAGAAGCACTTCACGTTAACTCGAACGGCGAGTTCTGAGCGGCGCTTTATATGGAATTGATTAGCTATATCAGCTTCTTCTGTCCCGGCAGAGCGAGTGCTTTCTATAAAGGGACTGGTTGTTAACCGTCTCTGACATCTTCATCTAGGACCAAAAAGAAACAAAAACAAAAGCTAATGCTAAAAACGAACTAAAATACACCGGTGAAGATGGCGGAAAATACCAGGTGATGTTTTTCCTTTCTTCGACTCACTACCTGTACTCACTACAGCCTTAGATTCTTGTTCTTGGCTGACAGGAGTGTAACCCGACGTGATCTTCAGCTGGTGTGGCCCATCCATCTTAATGTTCACCACGATCACCATAGTTGTAAAGAGCGGTTATTGGAGTTACCGTTGTCTTAATGCCAGTGTAAACAAGTCTGGACATTTTCTTTAGACCTCTCATCGACGAGGCGTTTCTCCCCAATAGCAGCCGCTCACCGGATGTTTTTCTTGTACCATTCTGGCATGCGTGTGCATCTATACAGGTCTTATAATAAAAGTATTGATATACACTCACCATTCACTTTACCTGCACACCTGCCCATTTATCCGGTTATCCAATCAGCCAATCATGTGGCAGAAGCACAATGCATAAAATCATGCAGATACAGGTCAAGAGCTTCAGTTAATGTTCACATCGAATATCAGACTGGGGGAAAAAGTGTGATCTCTGTGACTTTAAACATGGTATAGTTGTCGGTGCCAGATGGGCTGGTTTGAGTATTTCAGATTCTCCTGGGAGTTTCCGACACAACAGTCTGCCTGACCCGTATCTGGATGACGTCACGCATTGTGTTGCAGCCACATGATTGGCTGATTGGATAGCTGTATAAATCTGGAGTCTATCCCAGGGAACAACCCATCACAGCGCACAACTGCACACGCTACAGTTTGGAAATTCCAAATCGATTCCAAGACCAGCGTATCTAATTGTGCATGTGTGCACACGTGCAGAGACCTTCCAACAAGGTCAAATAGTCATACGTGATATTTGCATTTAAAAGGTACAGCTTTTGGTAGACGCCCTTATCGTTAGAGACAGAAGTGCTTTGCAGTCTCTATCGAACATCATTAAGCTCAAACCTTGTTAAAAAGGAGTTAATACGACGAGTCGGTAAAGAATCAAAACAGTACAAGTCATTCAAGTGCTTAGTGAAAGGTAGGTCTTCAATCTTCATTTGAAAACAGTCAGTGACTCAGCTGGCCAGCTGTCATTCAACCACCTTGGTGCCAGTACTGAGAAGAATCACATCTTCCTTGTATATTTAAGTAAGGTTGGTCGAGTCAAGCTGTGCTAGACGTGAGGGCTGGTCCATTTTTTTTTTTTTTTTACTTTGGAGGTTGAAAACAATTCATTCAGTTGGAGGAGTTGGATGGAATGCAGAGTAAGACCAGCCAGAAGCGAGTTGCACTAGTCCAATCGTCCAATCAGGATCCTCCTGATTTGAAGGGAAAACGTGCATGAGACAAGTTAGCAATAAGAGCAGAGAAGGATAGTTGGTTGTCCAGAGCTACACCAAAAGTTTTGTACGCCGTCAAGAGCTTTCCAGGGAGGCCACAAGATCTTGACGTCTTGCTGGAATTTCGGTTCACGTGATCCCATCAGACATGCTGAGAAGACATCGGTAGAAACATGAGTGTTTGAGGGAAGACAGGACAGGAGTTTAGTGTCATCAGCGTATCGGTGGTATAAAAACAAACATGTGATGGTATTACCTCACTGAGAGAGTGGAATAGACAGAGACTAGAAGAATACCAAGCACCGAGTCTTGTGGGACACCATGAGGTTTTTTTTTATGTTGAATGTCTCTGTTTTAATTTTTTTTTTTTTTTTTGGGAGCTAATATTCTTTCACATTTAAGTGTTACAGATTTTCTGCGTGAGAGTAATATGTTCAAAATGTACATGTTCATATGTCCCCCCCCCACAAAACTCTGCATTCTACCTCATATGCATTCAGCTCATCTAAGGCTGGCTGAGATCTACCTGCATTGTCCTTCTCTCTCTCGCTCGCTCTCCCTCGCTCTCTCACCGCCTCCAGCAACAATCAGAAATCATTTCTGTTCAGAGTCCAGCCTCTGAATGAATATGAATGAAAAGGTAAATCTATCTGAAACTCTCCTCCTTTAAACAATCTGCTCCCCTCCCTTCTGCCCATCCTTCCTTCCCTCTCTCTCTCTCTCTCTCTCTCTCTCCCTGTGTCTAGTGCGCTTTATTTATTCCTGGGCGCGAGCTGAATTTAATAAATATATGTAAATGTGTGCGGTGGAACATGACGAGGTAGTGCTTTGAGCGTGGCTCAGATTGAGGCTGAGAGCTGACCCGAGGTTAATCATTTTTCACTTCCCTATCACATTCAATTCTGCTGCAGCAGCCATGGCCTTACCTCGGTGTGTGCACGTGTGCTAGGTTCACTCATGCATGCATTTGAGTGTGTGTGTGTGTGTGTGTGTGTTTTTCTCTGCATGTTTGCTTCATGTGTGCTTTCTTAATATGCGTTTTGTGTGTTTGTGTTTTTCTCTGCATGTTTACTTCATGTATTCATGTGTAAATGTGTTTGTGTACGTGTATGAGCCCCCATTTATATGCCTTCATGTGTCTGTGTGCATGTATTCCGACTCTTGTGCGCTAGCTTAATGTGTACATGTTGTATGTTTGGATATGCGTGTTTTCCTGCATACTGGCTTCATACATAGTAATGGGGAATAACTACCTACAAGTACCTACTCTACAACCTCGACTTGCGTTAATAGCGAGGCGGTAGCTGAGCCATTTTCAAAATAACGTAGATTTCCTAGTAACAAGCTAGCGTCGTAGCACAACATAACATTATACCACCTTTTCCCTTTTCACATAACCAGATCAAAATGAGCTTTGGATCAAACAAATCACAATTTGTTAAATATTTTATCGGATTAGAACCGTGTTTAGGACTTCTAATTAGAGAAGGATGTAAAAAAACAAAACAAAAAACAAACAGCACTTCAGTTTGCACTGACCTGTCTGGAGAATTACAGGATCATGTAACAGCTACAGAAGATACAACCCCGACTCCAATAAAGTTGGGGCGCTGTGTAAAATATCATTAAAAACAGAACGCAGTGATTTGCAAATCTCAAAAACCCGTACGTTATTCACAACAGAACATAGAAAACGTGTCAAATGTTTAAACTGAGGAAATGTACCGTTTTAAGGGGAAAAAATAAGGTAGATTTGGATTCGATAGCCGCAACACGTCTCAGAAAAGTTGGGACGGGGGCAACAAAATGCTGGAAATGTAAGTGCTACTAAAAAGAAACAGCTGGAGGAAGATTTCGCAACTGATTAGGTTAATTGGAAACAGGTCAGTAACGTGATTGGGTATAATAAGAGTATCTTAGAGAGGCAGAGTCTTTCAGAAGTAAAGATGGGATGGAATCTGCATGGAAGCATACATTATGTTGCTCTAAAATCTGTATATACATTTCAGCATTGATGGAGCCTTTCCAGATGTGCAAGCTGCCCATTCCGTAGGCACTAATGCACAACCATACTACCAGAGATGCAGACTATTGAAATGAGCGCTTATAAAAAGCCGGATGGTCCCTCTATTCTTTAGTTTAGAGGACGTGGTGTCCGTGGTTTTCAAAAAGAATTTCAAATTTCCATTCGTCTGACCACAGAACAGTTCTCCACTTTGCCTCGGTCCATTTTAAATGAGCTTTGGCCCAGAGAAGACGGCGGCATTTCTGGATCATGTTCACATATGGCTTCTTCTTTGCATGATAGAGCTTTAACCTGCATTTGTGGATTGCACGGCGAACTGTGTCGACAGACAATGAGTTCCGGAGGTGTTTCTGAGCCCATGCAGTGACTTCCATTACAGAATCACGCCTGTTTTTAAGGCTGAGGGCCCGAAGATCACGGGCATGCAATATTTATTTTCACTCTTGTACCCTTGTGCAGAGATTTCTCCAGCTTCTCTGAATCTTTTGATGCTATTATGTACTGTAGATGATGAGATATTCACAGTCTCCACAATTTTACGTTGCAGAACATTCCTCTGAAATGGTTCCACAAATTGTCGACGCAGTTTTTCGCAGATTGGTGAACTTCTCTCCCATCTTTACTTCTGAAAGACTCTACCTCACTAAGATACGCATTTTTATACCCAATCATCTTACTGACCAGTTCCCAATCAACCTCCACCTGTTTCTTTTTACTAACACTTACTTTTCCAGCCTTTTGTTGCCCCCGTCCCAACTTTTTAGAAGACGTATCGCGGCCATCGAATTCAAAATTGACCTTTTTGGTTTTTTTCTTCCTTAAAACGGTACGTTTCCTCGGTTTAAACATTTGATGTGTTTTCTATGTTCTTTTCTGAATAACCTATAGGTTTATGAGATTTGCAAATCACCGCGTTCTGTTTTCATTTACATTTTACACAACGTCCCAACTTTTTTGCAGTTGAGGTTGTACATGAATACAAGACTATTGTCTATCCACGGCATTATTCAGCAATGTTTGTAAGTGTGAAAGTTTCAATTTAAGGCCACATAAATGTGGATGGACTGCTGCATATTTTTTGTTATTGTCGGTGATTCCCCAGCCGGTTAGGTTTCGAAGGTGATCAGGAATGATAGCATACAGGTATTTTTTTTTTAGCCTAATACTTAATACTGTCAAAAATGAAATAAGAAGCAGTGATGGCAGTATTATTATTTATATTGCAGAAAATGATCAAACATAGCTTTATAATTCAACGTTACAGTATATCGATTACCTACTGCAGCTACCACTAACTAGCTAGCTAGCTAGCTATTTCCAGAAGCTAGTGTATTGGAGTGAGCCTTCAGTGTATCTTGTATGGTTTTTATTTTTATTTTATAGTTAAGTAATGTAAACTTCTTCATACAAAACATGGTTTACAATTAGAAAAGCATATATAGAAGTGAGGTTAGCTTTTTTTGTGTGTGTGTGTGTGTGTGTGGTGAATTTAGCAGCAAGTAAGTGTATAGCACTCTATGTGTTCATTTCTTAAAGACTGACACAGTCACACTTATTTAACTCTTCATCAATTAATCGTTTGCAGCAAAGACATCCAGCCGAAATATTCCACCTCACGAATTTAGTCCCCCTGAGACCTACTGACCTTCATTACACATACACACTGCCTCTAATCTTGAGAAAACGGCCAGCATCTCTTTTTCCATCTCTTCCGCGTATTGTCAAACTGAGTTCAAGCCCGTTCGATGAGAGTTGAATGAGTAGCATTTTACACATTGGCAAGTCCATTCTCTCCATTATTTCATCCTTCTCTTTTACACTTCCTAGACTTAATCACTACACACTTTCCTTGATTACACTCTTTCACCGATAGTGAAGCGCATGTGCGGGGCGACCGGAACATCCTTTCATTCTGTCGGGCCTTCCGTCATCGATTTCAGACTTGCGTGTTAGAGCTGTACAAAGTGCTTTTAAGGTAATGCTTTGAAAATGGCATCGACAAACACAACCGTGTGAAGATAAATTATGATCCTTTGAATGAGCGTCTGAATAACGCTGGACTTGGAGACGTAATGTGCTGGAGGAAAAAAGCTTTCCCATAATGCTTCACTCCCCTCCAGTGCTCATCTGCCCCCCCCTTCAAAAATCATAAAATATCATATCGAGTCATTGAGTGCAGTCACTTTTCCCGTATCATCTCAAATGCAGAGATTGGCTTGGAATGAATGTACGTTTATGTAATTTAAGAAGGATTTCTAGGGTTATGAACCCCCCCCCCCCAAAAAAAAAAAAAAAAAAAAAAACAACAAAAAAACTACGAATGAAGAACTACATTTACTAAATTTCTGATCTAAAATGAGAACATTGGACATACAGGCCAACAACAACCGAATACAGGCCTATAACTGAGAATATGGGCTAACACCTTCACATAAAGGCCAAACTACAACAACCTGCTAGGGGTTTAAATGTGGGTGGGTGGGGAGAGGGTATCAGAATTTTAAAAAAATTGAAAAAATATGGGTCTAAAAGTTGCCATATGCCCAATACATGCCAACAACTACCACAGACAATGATTCCTCTAACTAGGAATATGAGTGACCACCTCCTAAATACCAGACTACAATCATAAAATAACTGAAAATATGATCTAAAAATGAAAATGTGGGTCTACAACTATCGAATACAGCCTTATAATCGAGACTATGCGTCAATACCTCACAGATGCAAAACTACAACGACCTGGTGGGGCTTGTATGGGGGGGATTGCACTATAAGTACTAAATATCAGAATCGGAATAAGAAAAACCATGCGTAAATATGGGTCTACAAGAGGCAATATGCACAAAACAGGCCAACAACTACCACAATATGAGTGACCACTTTCTACAACCATTAAACAAGTCAAGATATGGGTCTATAACTGCCATATATATTGACCTAAAAATAAGGTTATACAAGTGCAGGTCCACAACTAGCAGACACAGCCCTATATCTGGAAATGTGAGCCAATATTTCACAAAAGTCATCCCACAACCACCTAACGGACGTTCTGACTGAAGATATAAACCTACAATTGTTAAGACTATCAATGAAAAAGGCAAACTTAAAACTGCCTATGGGTAAACGACTGCCAAATGTGGTCCTGAGACAGATAATACGGGCTTAAAACTACCATAAAAAGTACTACATCTGTGTTAATATCTCTACAACTATACAACACAGGCTCATGAATGAGATTGTACAACAAAAACAGGCAAATACTGAGAATAAGCGACATTCATACGTAGTCATACAGGCAACTAACGATAATAACACCCTGTCAAACAGTCCTCTTTGTACATGCTCCACAAGAGAAAGAAAAGGCCAAAGGTCACAACAAAGACCACAGAAAAGGCCAAAGGTCACATAGACTGCATCGTCAGAGGTTTCTGCAGCAGCAGCACCATCTGTGGACTGAAGCCAGAACTACAGGGTTACGTGCAGGTGCAAACACCACGGAGACACTCGGATCTTTTTCCACACTATTAAACAACATTTAAAATGCGTTCGGTCAACGGTGTAACTTCAGCTACACTGTACGCTATATCCCTATACAAATTAAATAGCCTAGATTATACACATATCTAAAATAAACAAATAAATAAATAAATAAAAATTACAGTACGCCTACCAAGACCTGTTTTTACTTCATCAGTTATAAAACTAATACACACTGAACATTTTTAAAGCCGTTTGGGACGCTTATGAAACTGAACTTAATATAAACGTCCTGCTCAAGGAATATTTACTTGTTTTTGTTTTTTTTTTACACGCAGCAACACATACACTCATGTGCCACTTTATTAGGAACACTACACTAATACTGATGAGTACAGTACATGTGTATTCTGAGGTGCTTTATTGCTTACCATGGTTATGAAGAGTGGTTATTTGAGTTCCCAGAGCCTCCAAGCAGGTTCTTAAATACTCATACCAGCCCATCTGACACCAAAAACCCTTTTCCCCTCATTGTGATGTTTGACGTGAACATTTACTGAAGCCCTTCAACTGCATGAACGATCCGGTGTTCCTAATAAAGTGGCCTGTGAGTGTATGTGTGTTTAACAAACAGTATTAATAATTACGGCGTCTTCTCCACTCAACCCTGATATGAGCACCATTTGCATTGACGACTATGTGCTATGCATTTTCATCCCTGCTGCTGTCTGTAAATAAGTGCACCCTTTCAATGGACTGACAAATAATATTGTATAATGGAATGTTGTGTTGTTTTTTTTTTTTTTTTTTTAAATAAAGCGTTAACTGTTAAAATAAAAACAGTCCCTTGTAGTGGACCCAGACTTCTTAACTCTACTGTATAACCTACATGATTAAAAAAAAACAAAAAAAACAACCTTTACCACCATGGATTCAGAGCATACACACTTTTACAATGGAATTCTAAGTTTTATAATTCCCCTAGCTGGAAGTCTTACAACACACACACACACACACCCCTGCATGTGCTGGCTTGTCTGTTCCCGCCTAACTGCTTTAAGTTCTAATCAAACATCATTTAGGTTCCATCTCAGCCCCGTTCCCGCGGGAACCGCCACCCCGGCGACGGTCGCCAGGCAACTGGGCCCTCATTTCTGAAGTGTCGCTTTGCATTATTGTCTTCACGCTTTCTGGTGATACTTTTGGTCCTACATACTCTGTCCCTCTCTCTCTCTCTCTCTCTCTCTCTCTCTCTCACACACACACACACACAAAATGCACTGTAGTTCATTTACACACAGCAAAACTGCTATGCACACATACGTACACACACATACAATATCAGTCCTGAAGATACATTTGTGTATATATAATAACATATACACAGCAAAATAACTTAAGGTCGTAAATTGTCACACACACACACACACACACACACACACCAGAAATCAGCATACATGAATGCACTGAAATACACACAGAGCACTTCACTGCTCTCTTTGAAGTTAAAACCAATTCGTCAGCTATTCATTATATCAGTAATATATCAGCATTTTTTCTTATGCTAAAACCCATACAATGGTCGGCGTTTAAATAAACACACAGTGCTTGACAGTAACGCAGGAAGCTGCTTTTTGAAGTGCACAGGTTTCCAAAGGCCCTGAAAACAGAATGGGCAAACAGATATGCCGACTGCAATACGGCAAATTCTACTCATCACTAGAAAAGATGAAATGACACAGCATTTTAAAATGAAGCGTCGTGAAAGGCTTGGCTGTGATTATATAACAGAACGCGTCATCGAAATGACACACACACACACACACACACACGCACCAAAAAGAAAACACTCGCAGTATCCCAACAACGGAACAGATGACTTCCTCTCTCTACCTGTCAATCACAGTGACACCAGCCAATCCAATCGTGGGTGTCTGTGAGCTCATGTATGCAGAAGAAGGTGGATAGCGCTTTCCTCCAAGTGCGTTGCGCTGCCCTGTCCTGAGCAGAAATATGTGGTTGGCTGGCTTCACGTGTCTCAGAGGAAGTATGTGTTCGCCTTCATCCTCCCTGGATGCCAGCTGTATTACAGGGAATAGATGTCAGGTGACCAAAGAGGGAGAAAATGTGAAGGGGAAAATAAATAAATAAATAAATAAACAAATCCAAGAAACGAAGACAGACATGGCAAGAAGACACAGGAGAACATGACGAGTCTGAGAGAACAGGATCTGTACATACTGCCTGAAAGGACAGGTAGGAACTGAGAGTCCTTTCATACGTAAGATATAAACACATCATTTGTGAATACGGCCAGGAATTGTTCAAATACCCATTAGAGACCTAATCTTGAACAACAACGAAAAAAAAGACTAATCTTACTTAATACACCTTTAGTCTATAACTGCCTTAAAATCAGTGGAACCGGGTAGCAGACACACACTCCTCATTCAGTCTAATTTCACAATTTCATCCTTTCGTTGGTTGTAATTGTCATGCTGCTGCATATACTTCTAATTCTGCCTCCTTTCTTTATTCACATTTTCCTATTCGGTCATACGGATGAACAGCTATATCACCACACTACGAATTTAATGACCAGTCCATGTTCTTTTTGACTTTACTTCAGCGACATGCTTGTATGTTTCTGCACAGCACGGGCAGCAGAAACCTCTTCACCGACTGCGTTTACACGGACAGCGGTGATCTAACGATCGACCTTATTCTGGATGAGACGTATAATATTCTGATGAAGGTGTTTACACGAGTCGCTTTTAGAATATTCCTTTACACGTTATAGAACGTAGCACACGTCATTACGTCACCGCGCCACGCCGTCCGACGTCCCCTGCAGAATTTTCACGTATCGACATACAGTTAGTCGGTCTTCGTTATGGGACCGTATACAGTCTTGGGTGTTTCGTTTTTGATTTTACGAACGCTTCGAGCGCGGGTAATGATTAGTCGTGCCGTACGTGCAAACAGACGACCGCTTGAAGCCGTGGGCTGCGTCCCAAACCGCGCACTTGCCTACTATATAGTAGCTGAGATACATGTATTTCTCCTACTATATAGGAGGCAAGTACGCGGTTTGGGACGCGGCCGTGCTCTCTCGTTTGCCGTCGAACGGTCGAGCGCTGCCGTGTGTACGCGTCCTGTCGCACGATGCGGTGGAAACTCTCACACGACGTTAACAGTGTGATGAAGGTGTCTGTGATACACGTCGATAACGCGACTAAAACAGGAATACTCCACACGCCTTGATTCCATTTGTGTTCACTTCGAGTACGACTTTAAGGCAATCAATAATCGCTAGTTTCTTAATCAGAGTATCAGCTTAATCGGATTGATATCGGATTATTGTCGTTCACGTAAACGCACTGACCGTCGTGCCAATAAAACTCATTTGAGTTGAGTTGAGTTGACCTAAAAACATAAACAGGTAGATAAATATTCGAGATAAGCCGGTCACATGCTCGAGCCCTGGATTAAATCACGCAAGCAGATGTTATGGAAGGTGAGGACTTTGGGGAGCAGAGATCTTTTTCGGCGCGTGCATGGTTCTCACGTGGCGATATTCAAAATGAACATCCACCAAGCAGTGGTAGAAACAAGTTCACACACACATTCGCAAGCCTACACGTGTTAATTTGGAGGAGCCTAGCATGCGTGAACACACTGGGTAATCCGGGAAGAATCTTAGCACCTTCGAACACTAGAAATATCTAAAACCAGCCTTCGGAAGACTTTATTTTTAAACTTTAAAAACCGACTTTGAATTGAGATGGAAAAGAACGGAATGCACCGCGGTACAACGAGCGGTCGCGAGGATGTGTTGACGGATGACGGAACACGGTTCGGTGCAGGTGCTACAGTTTGTATGCAGTCATGAGTCTGTGCTCGTGCATGGGTGTGATCGTACACCGTGTGTGTGTTTTGAGTCCCGGCGCTAGGAGCTGCCGTGCACTCTGAATGCATTAGCTAGCACCCGTGCGCTAGCCTAACAGGCCGGTGCGAGGTGCGAACACGTTTGAGGAGCCTCGAGCAATTACCGCAGCGCTTAAGCCCGATGCCGCAGCTGTTCATTTCTTAGGCCTCTGGGAAAAAAAAAAAAAAAAGTGTTAGATTTACCACTTCCATGTCTAGCTGTCGATTCTCATCCCTAAGAGGTTCCACGTTTTTTCTTCTTTCTCTTTCTTATTGTACAATTTACAAGATTTGTTCGAGTGGCACCTACACGCTAAAATGTACTCGGGAGGAGTGAAGCGCTGGGCATCCGAGACACTATAGTACTCAGTACAAAAATTTTTAAAAAGTATGAAATTCTTCTCTTTTTTTTTCCTCATTTACATTTTTTTGAGTAGCTCTGTTTCACTTGCTGCTGAATCCCACTGGTCCCCACAGGACAAATCTCCCGGTTGTCCCAGGAGTCTAAAACACTATCGCTCCTGTTTGCTGAAAGAAGAAAGGAAAGTCTGATTGTTCTAGAAGTTGACATTTGTTTAATTCTGTACCAGATAAAGCAGCGCTCAGCAAGCGTGAAGAATTTGTTCTAGAAGCTGTCAGCAAATTACGCATAAAGTCAAAGGAATGTACGCATCCATTTTTTTTAATGATTATTTCTAAGCGTTTTTTTTTTTTTTTTTCCTCCAAGGACTTCTGAAGAATAGGGAACTGAATAGGAACACGTTATTCGGTATAAAGAGATACGAATAGGAGCCGCACTGTTCATTTTATTTTTTTTTTTTAAAGCTTGCCAGAAAGGTTGGTTAAGACTAGAGAGGTGAACAGAGGTAGGGGAATCGGGGACACGGGAAAAAAAAATTTCACCCAAGCAAGTTTTTACTTTCACACAGGTGCAGACAGGAGTCAAATGTGGAGCTTGTAGTACAAGCAAAGACCACGTTCATTAACACAGACACATGGCACCGCATGATAGATTTGCAGCATGCTTAATTAGTGCCGGTCAGGTTGTGGTGGTTTAAAATAAGCTACTAATTGGGTTATATTTTGGGAAATGGGAACCATTTAAATTCATTCGAAAATATTGTGGGCAGAAAAAATTAATCCCACGCACACCTCTATGAGCTCGAGGGATGTAGCCGAGTCTGAGGAACTGTCACAGACAGAATTCACACACCATGATGTTGTTGGGATTTCTACCTCTGTTTTTTTTTTTTTTTTTTTAAACCTTCAGGTTTAGGCCACATCCATAGGTTTAAATCCAAATACAGATACATGTATGGGTATTTGGCGCACTCAGCAAATACATACAGTGCCCTCCACTAATATTGGCGCACTCTCTTTGCCAAGATAACAGCTCGGAGTCTTCTCCTATAACGCCTGATGAGGTTGGAGAATACATGGTGAGGGATCTGAGAGCGTTCCTCCATACAGAATTTCTCCAGATCCTTCAAATTTCGAGGTCCACGCTGGTGGACTCTCCTGTTCAGTTCACCACACAGGTTTTCTATGGGGTTCAGGTCAGGGGACTGGGATGGTCATGGCAGGATCTTGATTTTGTGGTCAGTAAACCATTTCTGTGTTGATTTTGATGATGTTTTAGATCGTTGTCCTGCTGGAAGATCCGACCACGGCCCATTTGAAGCTTTCTGGCAGAGGCGGTCAGGTTTTCATTTAATAACTGTTGATATTTGATATTTGAGTCCATGATGCCATGTGTCCTAACAAAATGTCCAGGTCCTCTGGCAGAAAAACAGCCCCACAATATTAAAGATCCACCTCCATATTTAACCGTGGCCATGAGGTACTTTTCCATATGGCTACCTCTCTGTGTGCTCCAAAACCACCTCTGTGTTTATTACCAAAAAACTCTATTTCGGTTTCATCTGACCACAGAACCCGATCCCATTTGAAGTTCCAGTCGTGTCTGCACACTGAAGACGCTCGAGTTTGTTTGTGGATGAGAGTAGAGGCTTTTTTCTTGAAACCCTTCCAAACAACCTGTGGTGATGTCGGTGACTTCAGATTGTAGTTTTGGAGACTTTCTGACCCCGAGACACGACTAACATCTGTAATTCTCCAGCTGTGATCCTTGGAGATTTTTTCTCCACTCGATCCGTCCTCTTCACAGTGCGTTGAGACGATACAGACACGCGTACAATTCCAGGTCGATTCATAACATTTCCAGTTGACTGGAACTTCTTAATCATTGCCCTGATGGTGGAAATGGTCATTTTCAACGCTTGTGCTATTTTCTTATAGCCACTTCCCATTTTGTGAAGCTCAACAACCTTTTGCCGCACATCACAGCTGTATTCCTCGCTCTTACCCATTGTTATTAATGACAAAGGGAATTTGTCCTGTGTGTTACCTCACATTTATACCCCTGTGAAACAGGAAGTCATGGTTGAACAATTTCCTGTTCCTAGTCACCCAGCTGTACTAAAAAAAAATGTAAAATATCAATGGAAATTTACTTCAAAATATATTTTTTCTCATATGAATTCATAGGGGTGCCAATAATAATTGTTGCACACCTATACACAACAATACACAAAGCAGGAAACACATATGGGGGCTTGAGCAGATGAGCAAGAGTGAACGCTGTGTGTACAGAAGGTGCAAATATATGTTGTGTGACAAAATCAGCACACAAGGCTGAGGGCTCCAGTGGCAGAGCAACACCGGTGCGTTATTAAAATTTCAATACTGATCGAGGATCAGATAGAGTGCGTCACCCATAATGCTTTGGGTCAGAGAAAGGCCAGCTCATGATCAGCTCCAAACGATTAGCACCATGCAGCACTCTTTTTATCGGGACAGTTGGTTTAAGACATAAAACATGCCTCCATAAAAAAATGATGCGCTTTATATATATATATATATATATATATATACACAGATCTTTTTTGGATTCAGACGTCCATTTCCATTCTGTATTAATTTTGTTAATGAAATGAATAAACGTCGGTCCATACAGGGTTTCATGGCATTTTATTGCGATTCTTGCGTCGAAAAATCCTCGATTTTTGCCGTGGATTTTTATCTATTCATTTATTTTGTGCTTTTTTTTTTTTTTTTTTTCCCGGATGGAAAACTACTTGGATCGGCAAAATTGCAAAAACGAGACCTTCTAGCCGTACTCCTGTTCTACGCAAACGAACTGAAGTGAGCGTTCACCGGACGCGGGTTGTGAGGATGTCACATGACACGTCTTGGACCAAACCTTCGGAAAACCCGTGGTCGTTTTGAAAAATTGGGAAAATTGCGGAGCTCGGTCGATTGTGCGTTCGTTTCGAATCCCGGAGGGACTGAAAAACAGCGATCTCCTAAAATATGTTAACAGTGCGCGTTTTTAAATTTTTTTACATTTTTTATTTTGCATGTTTGAAGTGAAGCTGAGAAAATCTGTCCGGGATTTCACAGTTACGACGTTTCTTTCTTTCTTTTAATGTTATTTACAGTTCATTTGCAGTATTTAGCTTTTTTTTAAAAACGTATTTTCGTTTTAATTTAGTTTTTCGAAATCAAATGTTATTTCTGTTCTGCAGAAATAAGACGTATAGCGGATAAAAGACGAAACCCTGTTGATATGAATGCTTTGGGTGTTAATCACGGTGTTAACCTTTTTTGAAGGCTGATTATGCATCATACGAGTTCAACTCTAGAGTCAAACAACAACAGTGGCCTGTCTATCCATGTCAGAGATGTAAAATATTGCCTAAATATATATCGACCGGTATGTTTTGGCTTAGATGGTATTCTGGATAACGAGGAAGATGCATTAAAGGGTGACGGGAAGCTTTATGAAATGATGTCGCGCATGTTTCCGGGGGAAACGGAGAACGATTTGCATTTTCCTTTAACACGTTTTCAGGAAAATTGCTTAGAAATTGCGCAGTGCTTATGCAGAAACGCAGAGTAGGATGACGGAGATAATGGGACTAATGGGAAGCCCTAAAACAATGTGACCGGACAAGTAATGTAACCCTGCAGAACCCCGCCGTTTCTTCACTCGTCCTGGCCCCCGAAGGTTAATGCTGCAGGCTGGAGGGGACATAAATAGGCTACGCAAGCGACTTTTAATTAAATAAGCACTCCTTAAACACTCTCCTGGGCAGCAGTGCTTTTGTTTGAGGATGATTGATTGAGTGCTATCTCTTTAGGCTGGGCCATTTGTTTCTCCGCTCCCCTTCGTCTCATTCTCTCTCTCTCTCTCGCTCGCTCTCGGACGTTTATGAGGGCTGTATTTCTCCTCAACCCTGACGCAGTAACGAGCCTGGAGGCCCTGGAGCCTGGAGGCCCCCTCCTTTTTCTCCCAGGGTGCTGCAGGCTACAGAGTTCCCGGTTTTAAATGTGAACTCAATCCCCTGCTTGCCACTACTAGTGATTTTTTTCTTTCTTCCAGACCGGTCAAATGAAACGATGAAATGATGTTATTTCGCTCCACGGAGCTGACAGACGTCTGACAAGTGCGGAATTTTACCTTCTCTGTCTGTCCGACTCTTGGAGCAAACTCTTCAAAAACAAACAAACAAACAAAGGAACAAAAATGGAAAAGGAAAGACATTTATATATGCTTCTGAATGAATTTTTTCTTCCCTTCTTTCCTCCTCATACAATTGTTCATTCTCCCTTTCCCACCTACTGTCCCGTTTCGAACGTCCTCTTTTAAAAACGCTCATGAAAATGGTTCCCCTGTTCCTTTCTCCAGCCCAGATCTCTCCTTCCTCACATTAATCTTTCTTTTTGTCTGCCTTGCTTGTTCATTCACTCCCCCCCCCCCCCACCCTCTGCTCCCGCTCTCGGCTCTCTCCTCTCCTGTCCTCTCTGAAGTGACGGCCTGATAAGGTCTGACGATTTCTAGCTATGTGAGCTACGACGGCAAGGGACTTCCTCTGTGCCGCGGCTTAGCCGCTCATCACAACCGGAGGGGATTGTGGGAATTCTGATGGCGATCCTCTTCGTTTTCTCCCACTCTTTAAAAAAAGAAAAAAAAAGAAAAGAAAAAAAAAAAGACAACCTAAGATAATGTCTCTCATCCTGTGGTTTGACAGTCTCAGGAAAGACAAAGAGTTTCGGAGAGATTAAGAGGCAGACAAGCCCAGCTGAGAAGGTCCATCAGTCTGAGACAATATAGAACACAAAACCCTTCATCCGGTGCGACTTTATCATCTCCGTCCTTTTTTTTCTTTTCTTTTTTCTTCCAATACACCGTAGTTACTCTGGGAATGTATATCTGGCACTTCTTGTGCACCTCTCAACTACTCAAAAACAGTCTCGTTAGGTTATTACACTTTCACACACACACACCCATCAAACTGCATGTGTAGCCCATTATTCTCATCGAACAGCTTCAGTAATGTATATTTCTGGTGCTGACCAGGTAAGAAAGGGTTTCTCTTCGGAGTCTGGTTCCTCTGACGGTTTCCTCTTGCTCTTTATGGGTCTGGACCAAAATTTCTGTCAATAAAATTGACCTGAACTGGCTAAATATCATGGATAACTGGTATAAATGAGCTAGCAGGGTTAACCCCGCACCCTGTCTTTCAAAGGGAATAAAAACCCCCATCGACATAAGGATATACAGTTTCATTTCTGGCTGTTAAGAAATGTCTTAAAGGGGATTATTTTGGACTTTTGTGGTATTAAGTACAACAGAACCAATAATGGCATCCATCCATCCATCCATCCATCCATTTTCTGTACTGCTTAACCTACACAGGGTCATGGGAGAGCCTGGAGCCTATCCCCTAGCCTGGTCAAGGTGGGAGACACTCTGGACAGGGTACTAACCCATCGCAGGGCACAATCACACACACACACACATTCACACACTATGTGCAATTTAGAGATGCCAATCAGCCTACATCAGCATGTCATTGGATTGGGGGAGGAAATCGGAGTAAACCGAGAGGAAATCCCTGAAGCACGCGTGGAACCTGCGATCTCCGTGCACACAGGGAGGTAGAAATCGAACCTCCAACCCAAGCGGGGAACAATCCTGTGTCATTAGCAATGCGTGACTCCATCCAACCACAGGTTCTAGAAGCTACTCGGTTCTAGCTAATGACATTCTGGTAGCATTTTGTGAATAATCATACACTTTAATCCTTACTTAAATATGAACTAATGATGATTTAAGGCGTGTACCAATCAAAGGCTAATCAAGAGCTGACCTTAACCACGATCGCACGTGCGAATAATGACCGCCTTAAGTACGCTAGTACATGTTTGTTCGTTAATCTATGAATTAACATGTCGGGGTGAACAAAATCAAACCTGCGCTTGAAGAAAGAATACGACTTCAACGTGCGTCATTTCAAATCGGATATATAATTATACGCGTACGCAGCCGCGTACACCGACATCGTCGGACGGCGTTGAGATGAAACGATCGGCGTTTATCATCAGTGCGTCTTTCTACGTTCGATAAGGAGGATCGACGTAAATTATCCTGAGCCACCCGATGATGTTCGTGCTTGTGTGTATGTGTGTGTGTGTGTGTGTGTGGTCATTAAGATAGCAGACTGCGCCGAACAAAAGAGATCTGATTCGGTTTCTCCATGACACGTCGAGCAGGAGCAGGTGCGCGGCGGTCGTGTGGTGCAGTCGGATAAAACACAGGCAGGTAAACAGACTGATAAAAACGGAGGGGAAGCCGTGCCTGTAGAGAGGGCGCGGGCGAGGACAGAGACGAGTTTAGAGAGTGGGCTGGCAGGCCCATTAAAAATGCAGCAGCAGGGAGCAGGAGCAGGATTCGCAGTAATTAGATGACAAAACGGTCGCCTCACTGGAGATGAGAGGGAGAGAGAGGGGTCACACACAATGGCTTCACCGCCGGGTAATTTGTAAGTGTCAATCACCAATGAGCCAAGGAAGGAGAGCGGGAGGAAGGGAGGGAAGAGGGGGCAAAAAGATGAGGCGGTACAGTGAGGGACTATACAGTATGAGAGACGCAGGAGGAAAAGCACAGGGGGGGGGTGTATAAAATTAATATAACAATTAATAGTGGCACATAGATGACAATAATACAAGATAATTTCATTGCTTTAGAAGAAGAAATTGGCATGGATGGTAACGAAAACGATACCTGTTTAATGCTCCTAATATCTGTTTATGTGTTCAGATTTAAACCCAAAGTGGGTGTGGCCTAAACATGAATACATTCATATATATTATTTATTTTTAAATTTTTTTTTTTTTTTTTACCACTGTGCCCCTGGAAACAATACCGGAAAAGTGAACAGAGCGGAAAACGCCGGAATAGTCAGCATAATACGTGACTCTTAATCTAACTCAGCTACATCACGTGACTTCATAATCGGTCTCAACTAGAGATGCGAGTCAGATTTCCTTTTTCTTTGTCTTTTTTTAAACCCGCTTAGAACAACGGTGAATTTGGTTCTGTTTAACGGAACGTAAACAGAGAGTAGCTTCATTTACACTGCCGTGACCCTGACCGGGCGGTTACTAAGGATGAATGAAGGGATTTTCTAAATGCATCGTCCATGGTATTTCTTTGTCCTGTGTGCTGTATATACAGTATGATCGCTTGCTTGTGCACGCATGAAAGTAAAAAAAATAAATAAATAAAAAAAAACCTCCCAGTCCTGATGCACACCTCTACATTTCTGGTAAGCCAAACAAACAAACTCAAATAGTTCTCCCATTTGTATCTGTCTAGAACACATCATCTGTTAAGCGTATTCATATTCGGTTGCATCACTAATACATAGTGATTACCGATCAGTGCTATTTAATCATGTGACGTTGTAATAATACCGATATTTCACAGTGTACGTATAGGGAAAATCTGCTTTGCACACTTCCGAGAGAGAAACAGGTTGCATCCTTATCTATGTGGTTGTAACGGCGAAACCATGATGATGATGAAGCTAAAACGGAGACGATGGTTCTTATTTACAGTTGCGATTGAAAAAAAAAAGAGCTTTATAATGAGTTAAACCTGTTCCCCGGTGAGTCTGTACCAATGACATTGCACAAGATTATTTCTTAAAAAAGCCAATAAAATGCATTACGAAAGGGCTCTCTGTCTCTCTCTCTCTGTGTGTGTGTGTGTGTGTGTGTGTGCTAGGTGTAGGTCAGGTAGTGTGAGCTTACTGCGTTGTCTGTCCATGTTCAGGCAAGGGTTCTATTCATCTGGTAGCAGCCACACAATGGAGCGGCCATGTTAACTGTTAGCATATCTCCAGTGACAGGGCGCTCTCGCTCTCTCTCTCATGCACACACACATACACACACACACACACACACACACACACGCACACGCATACGCATACGTGTGTGCACACATTGTGTTCATTTGTTCTACCCATTTCCTTCGGGACAGTCTTTCTTGAACAAACACTGCCCCCTAAAAGTCAGACACAGTGTGGTTCTGCATATCAGCACCATGACAGTCTCTTTTGTCACACTCACACACACACACACACACACACACACACTCACACACACACACAATGCTGTTTGTATAGCTTCAGCCACAAGCTAGTAAGGGGCAATACCATGGCATAAGTACATACTCACACATGCCTATTTCACACTTTCAAACCTTCCGATCACACAGAGCGACAAAAATGAACCTGAATATTTGAGCTTCACTGTCAAAGCCAATGCAAATACACAGTCGCACGTCCCCCGAGAATCACCCTAGGCGATTCTCCCTCTCTGACCTCATTCAGAGAGAGATTTATTTTTATTTTATTTTTTTATTGGTAAACATCAGTTTTCCATTTATTTCCATTTTGCTTAATTCTTTATTTATTTCTCTTGATTTTGTACCGAAGGTGTGTGTCTATATTTGTGTTTTAGGTTTTAAACGCTTCCCAGAATATATGGCTTATTTACCAGGTCCTAAATGAATGCAATTAGAGCCGTGTTGATCGGCGAGGAGAAAGAAAAACAAGCAGAAAAAAAAAAAAAAAACAGCCGGCGAAAATAGAAACTCAAAAGCCGATCAAACCCGTTTAAATACGAACCGATGAAATCGTGTCTTTAATACACTCGAACGCCTTGACGAATTCATTTGAATCGAAAGATTATTGAAATGAAGATTGATTGCTCACAGCCGAATCTTCCTACGAAACAAACACATTTAGGCTTCATGAAGCGTGGCACTGTTTTTATTTTAATATTTATTTTTCCATAGGGGACTTTGAAAATGTTCTACTACTACTACTACTACTACTACTACTACTACTACTACTACTATTACTGCTTCAATTCAATTCACTTCAATTTTGTGACAATTTGGACATCACAAAGTAGCTTTACAGAAATAAATGAGGGATAAATTCTTACATTTAAATTCATACTATTGCTTAAATTGAAATATTCCATTAGAGAAGTTGTGTAGAGGTGAGAGTAGGGGCCGAAACATCCGTCCATCCGTCCATTTCCTGTACCACTTATCCTACACAGGGTCACGGGGGAGCCTGGAATCTAGAAACTATCCCAGGGACCTTGTGGAACAAGTCAGGTTGGGGTGCCAACCCATTGCAGGGCTCAATCAGACACCCGTTCACACACTACGGACAATTTGGAAACGCCAATCAGCCTACAGCTCACATCTTTGGACTGGGGGAGGAAACCGGAGTACCCGGAGGAAACCCCTAAAGCACGGGGAGAACACGCAAACTCCGCACACACAGGGCAGAGGCGGGAATCCAACCGCCAAGCGTGGGGGTGTGAGGCAAACCACTGTACCCCCCAGGGCCAGAACCAAGCTGTGCAAAATTATTTATATTGCCTTTGAGCTTTTTTTTTTTTTTTTTTTTAAGGTAGATGTATTGCTAGTGCTTTACTTAAGCATCCAAGAAGAACCTACCGATCCTAAATCCTACTGTGTTCACAAAAACGTTTCAATATTAGAACCCTTTGCTCTGTTTTTAAGCAGCGCATAGATTAATTTTATGCAAACTATAATTATACAGCTGTGAAACTGTTACTACTGTTCTGCCCCCAACACTTCAGTTAAAAAACATCTGCATAGCCACAAAACATGTGCTCTGTGATAGAAAATTAAATACATGTTTGGTGTTCAAGGAAAATTGGGTTGTCTGCGAGTAATATAATTTGACAATCTACTTTAAAAAAAAAAAAAATTAAAATAAAAAACCCACCCCAGAAATATATTTTACCAAAATAACAATTTGGTCTACATTCTACAATTACCACTGGTGGAATATACTTGAGTAATTGTATTTTGTTAGTATACTTAAGTATTATTTAGACATGTTTATACTTCACTAGAATATCACTGAAATTGAGTACTTGTTTTCTTACTTAAGCACATTTCCAAAAAGAAGAAGGAGAAGAAGAAAAAAACACTTTTCACTCCATACATTTTTATTTACACCTTCAAAGTACTCTACAGATCGTGAAGATCTCTTATTCTGTCATCCAGCCGATGACTGTGCACTACATATCTTTTTTGCACATTTTATTTAGAGTATCAAGTTCACCAATGTAGAAAAAAAAACTATCATGGCAATTCGTCATCGTCTGTGAACTTCTCGTCATCTGCAGTGACATTTGCAGTGTAGTCAGTGCTTTAGGTATCTGTGTCCATTTAAAGATGGGTAGCTACTACTACCATTACTGCTATTACTGCAACTACCATTACTGCTATTACTACAACTACCATTACTATTACTACTATTACTACAACTACCACTATTACTGCAACTACCATTACTATTACTACTACAACTACCATTACTGCTATTACTACTACAACTACCATTACTATTACTGCTATTACTACAACTACCACTATTACTGCAACTACCATTACTATTACTACTACAACTACCATTACTATTACTGCTATTACTACAACTACCACTATTACTGCAACTACCATTACTATTACTACTACAACTACCATTACTATTACTGCTACAACTACCTTTACTATTACTGCTATTACTACTACTACCATTACTGCTATTACTACTACTACCATTACTGCTATTACTACTACTACCATTACTGCTATTACTACTACTACCATTACTATTACTGCTATTACTACAACTACCATTACTATTACAACTACCATTACTATTACTACTACAACTACCATTACTATTACTGCTATTACTACTACTACCATTACTATTACTGCTATTACTACTACTACCATTACTATTACTGCTATTACTACTACTACCATTACTATTACTACTACAACTACCTTTACTATTACTGCTATTACTACAACTACCATTACTATTACTGCTATTACTACAACTACCATTACTATTACTACTACAACTACCATTACTGCTATTACTACAACCACCATTACTATTACAACTACCATTACTATTACTGCTATTACTACTACTACCATTACTGCTATTACTGCAACTACCATTACTATTACTACTACAACTACCTTTACTATTACTGCTATTACTACTACTACCATTA